>NC_090734.1:147633089-147643089 GCF_036898095.1 Palaemon carinicauda
CCAGTAAAGAAAGGAACTAAGGAAATATGAAATGATTAGTTCAACTTTTCTGTCCCAAGAAATTTAGAAACTTTTACTTGACCTCGATGTTCAAGTGAACTGTAAACCCTAATATCTTTCTAGCAACGCCAGCTGACTTCTTACTTTCTATGTTACTGTATTTGCAGTTTTTCGTTAGTTAGAAAAATGCTGTTTTTTTTTTTTTTAGTACTTGAAATATTGGTAATGTTATTTTGCTGTTTTAGTTTTAGCCATAGCGATTATCACTCACTTTCTCTATATACAATCTTAAGCTAAGGCAAAAACTCGCAAACAAATATATACATACATATATATATATATATATATATATATATATATATATATATATATATATATATATATATTACACATACATTAATATACGTATATATTTATAAATATGTAAAGTATGTATGAATGTATGTATATATGTATGTAATATATATATATATATATATATATATATATATATATATATATATATATATATATATATATATAATATACATATATATATGTATATATATATGTATATATATATATATATATATATATATATATATATACATTAACATAGGTATATATTTACGGATTTGCATACATACTTAGAAGTACGGTTGGGTAAAATATATATATATATATATATATATATATATATATATATATATATATATATACACACATATATATATATACATATACATACATACATATATATATATATATATATATATATATATATATATATACAAAGAGAGAGAGAGAGAGAGAGAGAGAGAGATCCCAGGTGTCATAAAATAGCTATTAGTATATTATTAGTCTCCCCAAAACCATATCTAATCACATGCTCTCGTTGAACAGACATTCCCAGACGCTTACCTAATCACTTGTATCTTGATTTTGTTTACTGCTTGCAAAAGAAAATTCACGGTTCATTGAACCTAAAATTGACGTATAGTCATATATATAATATAATATAATATATATATATATATTTAATATATATATTACATATATAATATATACATAATATAAACATATATATATAAATAAATATATATATATATATATACAAATATATATATATATATATATACAAATATATATATACACACACACACATATATATATATATATATATATATATATATATATATATATATATATATATAAAACAAACACAGATATATATAATATAAACATATATATATATATATATATATATATATATATATATATATATATATATAAGACCAGGTAAGTAAAAGTAAATACCTAAGAACTAGACACTGTCTATTACAAACACTTAACACTAAATACGGAAGTCGATGTTAAGTGCCAAATTTTATTTTATTTTAGAAAAAATTTCGATTTAAGAATGTAATAAATCATGCAAAGGCAACCTTTGGTTAGGCTGAGTTAGACATGAGTACTCGCGCAAAGGAACGCACCGTTGGGTCTGATCAGTACATAGATGGGTGACCATCAGGGGCTAAAACAAGTTTCGATATAGCAACCCTATCATGTATATAGTTGATGAAAACCGAAAAGGTGGAACTTACTAGCCCTAGGTCTCTCTCTCTCTCTCTCTCTCTCTCTCTCTCTGTCTCTGTATATATATATATATATATATATATATATATATATATATATACATATATATATATATATATATATATATATATATATATTATATATATACATATATATAAATATATGTGTATATGTATATATATATACATAACACACACACACACACACACACATATATATATATATATATATATATATATATATATATATATATATATATATATATATATATATATATATATATATATATATATACAGTATATGTGCTTTTGCGCCAAAAGGCGTATGATGATGATGATGATGATATGATATGTGTATATATATATATATATATATATATATATATATATATATATATATATATATATACATATATGTATATAAACGAAAAGCCCAAGATATATATATATATATATATATATATATATATATATAGGAAATAAAATTTTGAACTATAAGAACTATAAGAAAACTTAGAACACTTTTACGCTAGTGAGCTTCATTCTGAAGAGTAGCTGTCATACCATGATTATATTCTAACACCCCCCCCACAAGGGAAAAAATTACATACTCTCCTCCTCCGGCAAGGAGAGAGAGAGAGAGAGAGAGAGAGAGGGGGGGGGCCCTTCTTCTCAAGACTTATCTCGTGGGGTATTTTACGATGCCCCGAGAGCTTATCATTTTTACCCAGATTTTCCATTTTGCCCGAGGCCGTAATCCGGTGTTACGACGCGTCGTAACTCGAAATACGACTCCCTACGACACAGCTCGTAACTATAGCTGTTGCTTTGTGGGAGGGGTGAGGGGGAGGGGAGGATGGGGTGAGGGGGACGGGGTGTGATAGCCAAAAGGGGGTGAAAATGAACTGTGTCCCTGTCCAGTGCAAACACATGTTTTAATAGAATCTAGACTCTCTCACTCTCTCAAGTTTAATTACCACATCTCTCTCTCTCTCTCTATCAAAGCTTTATATCCACCTGCTCTCTCTCTCTCTCTCTCTCTCTCTCTCTCTCTCTCCTCAAGTTGATCTCCAATTACCACTCTCACTATCAAAGTTTTATATTCACCTGTTTGCTATCTCTCTCTCTCAAGTTTATTATCAAAGTTTTATCTCTCTCTCTCTCTCTCTCTCTCTCTCTCTCTCTCTCTCTCTCTCTCTCTCCTCTCTCTCTCTCTTTAGTTTATTACCACTTTCCACTTTTGCTATCAAAGTTTTATCTCTCTCTCTCTCTCTCTCTCTCTCTCTCTCTCATCTCTCTCCTCATCTCTCTCTCTCTCTCTCTCAAGTTTATTACCACTTTCCACTTTCACTATCAAAGCAAAGTTATCTCTCTCTCTCTCTCTCCTCTCTCTCTCTCTCTCTCTCTCTCTCTCTCTCTCTCTCTCTCTCTCTCTCTCATTATCAAATTTTAATCAACACATTATCTCTATTTCTGTCTAGTTTTCTTTTCATTTTCCAATTACGGCTCATTTCAAGGAACTTTGAAGATTAACCATGCTAGGACCAGGGAGGGCCAGACAATGGGCCTCTATGATATCCAAGCTCTATGATTTCACCGATATGTTCATAGCCCACCCAAAATAGCATCGTAACCAACCACATACCCTTCGACTCTGGAAAAATACCACTGCCATCAATTATCAGTTTTAGGATATGCTGGAAGGAGAAGTGTAGGAGTGGAGGGGGAAGGGAGAGGGGAGGGGAAGTGGAGGGGCAATGTAGGAGGTGGAGGGGAAGGGAATAGTGGTTAAAAGGGTTTAGTGGTTGAAAGGGTTACTAGGTGTGGTTCCATCTCAAAATTTCAATAGAAATTATATTTGGCTTTGAAGAGAACTTTTGATGACTTCCTAAAATTTCGTGACTGCATGCACAACTCGGTTTAACGAATGGCTATTCTAAGAGTATTTTTCGTACATACATATCCATCTACCTACCTATCTATATATCGATATATATATATATATATATATATATATATATATATATATATATATATATATATATATATATATATATATATACACACATTATAACGATGCGACAATAAGTCGACTTGTTCGACTACAACACAATCAAAATCAGGATATATTCAGAAGTGCCTAACTTGATATGAAAAGGAATGAAATATCATTATTACTAGTTACTAAGCTACTGCTCTAGTTGGAAAAGCTGGATGCTAAAAGCTCAAGGGCTCCAATAGGAGAAATAGCCCAGCAAGTATAGGAAATAAGGAAGCAGATAGAATAAAGCACCTGATTGTCCCTTCAAGCAACAGAACTCTTGATTCAAGCCAGTTGAAGACCATGGTACAGAGGCTATGGCACTGCCCGAGACTAGAGAACAATGGTTTGAATTTGGAGTGTACTTCTTTTAGAGCTGCTTTCCATAGCTAAAGAATCTCTTCTACCCTTACCAAGAGGAAAATAGCCACTGAACAATTACAGTGCAGTAATTAATCCCTTAGTGAAAAAGAATTGTTTGCTAATCTCAGTGTTGTCAGGTGTATGAAGACAAGAGGAGAATATGTAAAGAACAGGACAGACTATTCGGTGTATGTGTAGGCAAAAAAAAAAAAAAAAAAAAAAAAAAAAAAACATGAGTTGTAACTAGAAAGGGATTCAGTGTAGTATTATCTGGGCCGTCAATGATCCCAATAACTGTCTGGCGGTAGTATCTCAACGGGTGACTGATGCCTTAGCCAACCTTCTACCTACTTGCTACTAATGCTGGAGGGATAAATAGGTGCTTTGACTAGCCAGTCAGTACTACATTGGATACGTCTCTCTGGTTACAGCTCATTTTGTCTTTACGTACACATACACCAACTAGTCTGGCTTATTCTTACCATATTCACCTCTGTCCTGTACACCTGCCAGCACTGAAATTATCAAAAAATTTCCTTCGCTCAAGGGGTTACCTACTGCAATGTAATTGTTCAGTTGCTACTTTCCTCTTCGTAAGAGGGAAGACTCTTTAGCTATGGTAGGCAGCTCTTCTAGAAAATCACTCCAAAATCAAACTACTGTTCACTAGTCATGGGTAGTGCCTTAGCCTCTGTATCATGGTCTTCCACTGTCTTAGGGTAGAGTTCTCTTGCTTGAGGGTACACTCAGGCACACTATTCTATCTACTTTCTCTTCCTATTTTATTCTTTTTAAGTTTTTAAGAGTTTATATATGAAAGACCTAATTTAATGTTTATATACTTTTCTTAAGTTATTTCATTTTGATTGCTCATTACTTCCTCTTGTAGTTTATTTCCTTGTTTCCTTTCCTCACTGGAATATTTTTCCCTGTTGGGTCCCCTGGGCTTATAGCATCCTGCTTTTCAACTAGGGATGTAGCTTATCAAGTAATAATAATAATAATAATAATGAATATCAGAAAAATGAAGACAAGTGGGCACATGGCTTAGCGCTATAATTCTCTCTCTCTCTCTCTCTCTCTCTCTCTCTCCTCTCCTCTCTCTCTCTCTCTCTCTCTCTCTCTCTCTCTCTCTCAGGATAAAGAGTGACCACTACACCTTCCGTTACCCACTACTCTTGAACCTCGATACTTTTATGGATGGGCGAAGCTCCGAATTATTACGACAGTTTTCAATGAAAATATATATATATATATATATATAACAAACCGGTATAGAATCCAAAACAATTTTCCTGTTGGATTACAAAAACTCATATATTATCATATATACAAATAAGATTATACTAATAAATATTAGTATCAATAACGATAATATTGATGATAATGGTAATAACAATAATGATAAGATAATTATGACTAATTATAATAAAAATCCTGATAATCTAGATAATCATGACTAATCATAATAAAATGATGATTAATATTAATAATATTTATTCCTGATGAATGTCATGAAAGCCATTAACATCTACTTAACTTAAGACATCCAGGTACAGATGGACGCAGGAATTCCTGTCACACCCCTACCGAGTGGCTGGTTCACTCGAGGAGCCCCGCCCACCACCTCTCCTATCTCCTCCTACAAAATCTCTTTGGTTACTCGCCGCGCAGAAAAGGGTGTGACATGTTGCACAGTACCAAAGATGAAGGTTCGGTATTCGGGAACCATTGAATGGAAGGTCCTTGAGTTCTTCATTAAAGAGAAGGCTCAAGTGATAAGGTTTCAACATAGGCTCATCCTTAAAGAGAGTTTGAACCTTCAAAAGATAAGGTTTGAACATAGGCTCATCCTTAAAGAGAGTTTGAACCTATAACAGATAAGGTTTGTACACAGGCTCATCCTTAAAGAGAAATTTGAACCTTCAAAAGATAAGGTTTGAACATAGGCTCATCCTTAAAGAGAGTTTGAACCTTCAAAAGATAAGGTTTGAACACAGGCTCATGCTTAAAGAGAGTTTGAACCTTCAAAAGATAAGGTTTGAACACAGGGCTCATCCTTGAAGAGAGTTTGAACCTTCTCGAACCCCAGGAGGCTCGAACATTCGCAAACCAAGATTTTTTTCAGCGACATTGTTTTTTAGAAGAGTAAAACAATCCATCAAGATAAGGAGGTCTATTTCTTTATCGTCAAAACTATTCGAAGGAAAGTTTACATATGGTGAGACAACTTAATAGAACTAGTTAATTTCTCGCTGCAGAAAAGATCATATTGTGACTGATAGTACTAACACAAAACTGGAATTACTGGCCGTTAATAAGCAAGATTACACACACACACACACACACAATATATATTATATATATATATATATATATATATATATATATATATATATATGTGTGTGTGTGTGTGTGTGTGTGTGTAAAACTACAACAAATGCATCTGTTTCTAGTTCACTGCAGGACAAAGGCCCCAGACATGTCCCTATGCATTTCTGGGATTTGGCCAGTTTTCATCACCATTCTAGCCAATGCGGATTGGAGGTGGTGGGAGACTTTCCTCTAAGTACACCAACCTAGTATGGGTGTCCCTTACTAGTACAGCTTTGTTGATCATGACGATACACAAAACCTTTCACCACGTTAAGGTATCCCCACTCATAAAGGATATACAATATATAGTACTAGCGAGTACTAGTACTTTCTATTACTAGTACTAGCTACTACGCTAATTATTTTGTTCTGCTTATCTATGGCTTGTAAAAAGACGACATAAACCACAATAATACATATATTTCTTTGAACAATTATCAATTCAATTAAAGGTATGAGAAATCCATCAAGATCTACTAAACAGTTCCGAGAAAATATCCATGTCTATATATGAATCCTTGAAAAGCTATGGATCAAGAAATGGATCCAAGTAAAAGTCTGGATCTAGAAATGGCTCAACGTATAAATCAATGGATCTGAAAAAAAAAATGGGAATCTACAATTGGATACATTAAGTATATGGAACACCAGATGGATTCGGAATACAATATGTATCCGCAAATTGGGCCATGAAATAATATGGATAAAAAAAATGGTTCATGGAAAAACCGGGATCTACAAATGGATTCATGAAATATGGATAAAAAATTAGTTCGTGAAAAAGATGGATCTACAAACGGATCCATGAAATAGATAATGAATCAATAAAAAAATGGATCTATAAACAAATGCATGATATTATATGGATAATACATGGGATCCATATAAAAAAACAATCGACAAACAGATCCATAAAAAACGGACCTACAATTCGATCCATAAAAAATGGGCCTACAAATGGATCCATAAAAACAGACCTTTAAATGGATCCATAAAAACCAGATCTACAAATGGATTCATAAACTGGACCTACAAACGGATCCATAAAAACAGACCTTTAAATAGATCATAAAAAAAGGACATACAAACGGGTCCATAAAAACGGACCTCCAAACCAATCCATTATAATTGGACCTACAAATCAATCTATAAAAAATGGACCTACAAACCGATCCATTATAATTGGACCTACAAATCGATCCATAAAAAACACACCTACAAACGGATCCATAAAAAACAACCTACAACCGGATTCATAAAGACGGACCCTACTAACGGATCCATAAAAAAACTGACTTACAAACGGGTCCATAGACAACGGACCTACAAACAGTTCCATAAAAAACGGACCTGCAAACGGATCCACAAAAATAGGACCTACAAAGGAATCATAAAAAATGCACCTATGAACAGATCCATAAAAAACCCACTTACAAACAGATTCATAAAAACTGACCTACAAACGGATCCATAAAAAATGGACCTACAAATGGATCTATAAAAATTGGGCCTACACAGGATCCATAAAAAAACTGACTTACAAACGGGTCCATATAAAACGGTTCTACAAACAGATTCATAAAAACGGACCTACAAACGGATCCATAAAAAATGGACCTACAAAAGGATCCGTAAAAAATTGGACCTACAAAGGATTCATAAAAAACAGACCTACAAATGGAACCATAAAAATACTGACTTACAAATGCGTCCATAAAAAATGGATCTACAAAGAGATTCATAAAAACGGACCTACAAACGGTTCCATAAAAAATGGACCTGCAAAGGATCCATAAAAACTGAACCTACAAAAGATTTATAAAAATGGACCTACAAACAGATCCATTAAAACGGACCTACAAACGGATCCATAAAAAAATGACTTACAAACAGGTCCATAAAAAATGGATCTACAAACAGACCCATAAAAAAACCACCTACAACCGTATTCATAAAAACAGACCTACAAAAGGATCCATAAAAATTTGGACCTACAAAGGATTCATAAAAAACAGACCTACAAACGCATCCATAAAAATCTGACTTACAAACGGGTCCATAGAAAACAGATCTACAAACAGATTCATAAAAACGGACACTACAAACGGTTCCATAAAAAACGGACCAGCAAACGGATCCATAAAAAACCACCTACAACCGGATTCGTAAAAACGGACCTACAAACAGATCCATAAAACAATCGACTTACAAACGGGTCCATAGAAAACGGACCTACAAACAGTTCCATAAAAACCGGACCTGCAAACAGATCCACAAAAATTGGACCTACAAAGGATTCATAAAGAAAGGACCTACAAACAGATCCATAAAAAAACCACCTACAACCGGATTCATAAAAACAGACCTACAAACGGATCCATAAAACAATAGACTTACAAACGGGTCCATAGAAAACGGACCTACAAACAGTTCCATAAAAAACGGACCTGAAAACAGATCCACAAAAATTGGACCTTAAAAGGATTCATAAAAAACGGACCTACAAACGGATCCATAAAAAACGGACCTATAAACCGATCCATAAAAAAACGGATCTACATACGGATCCATAAAAAAACGGACCTACATACGGAACCATAAAAAAACGGACCTACATACGGATCCATAAAAAACGGATCTACATACGGATCCATAAAAAACGGATCTACAAACGGATCCATAAAAAAACGGATCTACATACGGATCCATAAAAAAACGGATCTACATACGGATCCATAAAAAAACGGATCTACATACGGATCCATAAAAAAACGGATCTACATACGGATCCATAAAAAAACGGATCTAGATACGGATCCATAAAAAAACGGATCTACTTTCAGATCCATAAAAAACGGATCTACATACGGATCCATAAAAAAAAACTTGACTGATTCTTACCTAATCTACAGTTTTTCTAAACACTTTGATGATATTCCCAGCACAAACTCTGGTGATATCTATCGACTGTCAAACAGTCAGATAGATAAATCAAGCAACTTTACCTCAAAAAAAAAAAAAAAAAAAAAAAAGTCCTCCCGGGGGATTTCAACGCGATTTATTAGATCAATCAATCAATCAATCCTTAGAAATCAAATCAGCGCATTTCTGCGAATTCTTTTTCAACCCTGGTCACAGGATAGGATCAATTTAATTGACCGACTGATAGGGATTGGCAGGTAATTCCAAGCCACTCAGTACCGAATCCTTGAGGACGTGGGGTTTAAAGGCGTAGGATTGGGCTAGGTGCTCCCTTCCGAGGAGTAAGACAGGATTCCCGCCAAAGGATTCTTCGGGAGAATGTGGTTTGAAACCCAATGCTCTTATCTATTTAATAACAGAGGAAGGGAGAGGAAAGATGAGAAGATTGAAGGATAAATGAGTGGAGGATTACTCTCGGTGGAGGATAGATCTGAAGGACGGAAAGTTAATTTCTAAAAGTGGTTAGGATAGAAAGGAGGCAGGAAATTAATATACAGAGACTTGATGGTGAAAGGGACCATATGGTTATGTAATCAGAGAATTTCAAACCTAAGTCATTCTTATTATTCATATTATTATCAATATTATTATTGCAAAACTAAAATATATCCATGAAAATCTACGGTAATTGAGATCATCTTCTTTTTTCCACAGGAAACTATAA
>NC_090734.1:147650589-147655589 GCF_036898095.1 Palaemon carinicauda
TGTCCGGGAAGATCTGAATGTAAAGGATGGTCTATTTATACATACTACCAAATATCCCCCACTATGCTCTCCACCCCTCCCCCAATTACCACGATGACAACAATCTTTTCCCGAGCGGGAAATTTCACGCGCGGTCTAAACGGATTAGTCGCGCACGCCGGACGTGAAACCCGTCGTGAGGGTAATGATAGTTATCACAGAGTAAGGTCAGTGGGTTTTTCTGTGATACATATCAGAATATCATTTCTCAAGGGGGGCGTGGGGGGAGGGGGGTGTCGCCGAGCCTATGAAATCATAGCAAAGATACATTTCTTTATAGAAATATTACGAAGCCTTTTATGCATTTGCGGTTTGGATTTTCACTTTTCTTGCTTTTAAAAGGGAGTATATCATACAATTCTATCAGCCTAACGACTTCATGAGATGGCTTGAATATTCGGGAGGGAATTATGTAATAAAAAAAATATTAAATCTATACGATAAAAATAAATTATATATAAATATCTGCTATTGATATCTATATTCTATTTATAAAATCTGCACTTAAAAACGGGAAAATTTTAAAATCAGAGAAACTCACAGAATCGGATAAAATGTAAATTTTTTTTTCTGACGGAAACATAATTTGCTTTTTACAAACTCTTCTTTCCCACAATTATGCCAATATTAAGGAGTCGGTTGCCTGATGCGCCCTCTCCAATGCCTTCGATCAAAAGCATCCTCTTCCGCCAAACCTCTTTTCTCCATATCATCCTTCACCTTAACTCGCCATCTCATTCTCTGCCTCCCTCTTGATTTTCACCCCCTAATAGGTCCCTCCCAAGCCCTTCTCACTCCCTTCCCATCAGCTATTCTCAACGCATGTCCACACCATCTCAGTCATGACACACTTATCACCTCAGTAATCTTTACTACGCCTGCCATTCTTCTTATTTCATAATTTTCCAATTTTTTGAGCAATGATATTCCCATAATTCACCTCGGAATTCTCATCCCTCTTCTTTTATCTTCTAAAACCTCTCCATTTACAAAGAAAAATATGCATGGTTAAAACAGTCTCACTGCACTGCAGTTGGGAACATTAAAATGCCATTAATTAATTTAGAAATACTTACGTTCTTTTGTTCTTCTGGTCTGATGATTCCTGGAAAAAAAAAATAGTTTGATTTAGTTCTATCACTTTCTTGTTATGAAATGCTTTACTGTGGTTACAAAATCCATAACGACAGTTTTATGCAGAAGTGGGGTAAATTTATGGGTGATTTCACAGGAATCTCGCATATTTCTTTCTTAATAATTTTCTTTACATGGTGCTGTATATTGTATGACCAAAGAGATGAGATGATGGATTCAACATTTCGATTATCATCAAATCATACAATTCTATCAACCTAACTCGACTTCATGAGATTATCTCTTACTTGATGGTGCACTCGAGCACACCATTCTATCTTATTTCTCTTCCTCTGGTTTTGTTGAATTTTCTTATGGTTTATATAGGAGATATTTATTTTAATGTTATTGTTCTTAAAGTATTTTATTTTGACCTTGTTTCCTTTCCTCACTGGGCTATTTTCCCTGTTGGATCCCCTGGGCTTATAGCATCCTGCTTTTCCAACTAGGGTTGTAGCTTAGCCAGCGGGCACCAGCTACTTGTTAGAAGCCGAGTGGATTGGAGGCCGGTTGACTGAGCGAATCTCGGACCTGGCAAGCTTAAGCTGTAATACTTACAGTACGCACGCATACACAATATATATATATATATATATATATATATATATATATATATATATATATATATATATATATATGCATGCATATATGTATAGATATATTATATATATATATATATGCATGCATATATGTATAGATATATTATATATATATATATATATATATATATATATATATATATATATATGCATGCATATATGTATAGATATTTTATATATATATATATATATATATATATATATATATATATATATATGCATGCATATATATATAGATATATTATATATGTTTATAAATATATATATATATATATATATATATATATATATATAAACATATATCTATCTGCATATATAAGAGAGAACAATTGAGTACCATATGTGGATAAGATAATGGTGAGGGGTAAATGGAGATGGTGTGGTCATGCTCTTCGCACTCCCCAAGAGAGATTAGTTCACCAAACGTTCAGCTGGGCTCCACAAGGCACGAGAAGAGTTGGGAGACCCAGGCTTGCAGGGGTGAGGACTGTGAAGCCTGAAGTGAGTGAGGATGATTGGAGAAGTATTGATTTGAATGCTCAAAATAGAGACGACTGGCTAAACGTAACCGAGGCATTTTGCGTCAATAGGTGAAGGTTGTTTAAAGGTTTAAAGGTCCCTTATGAATGGCAGAGGCAAGGGACAGTGACATTGCCCTGGCAAGCAGGACAATCCTAGAGACTGACCATATTTTATATGATCAGCGACCAAGGCCCCCTCTCCACCCAAGCTAGGACCGGGGAGGGCCAGGCAAATAGCTGCTGATAACTCAACAGATGGACCTATAGGCTCCCCCAAAACCCCCAAACTTAGCTCACAAGGATGGTAAGGTTGCGGACACTAATGGCACTAACGAGACTGAGCGGGACTCGAACCCTCGACTGGCAAACACCAGGCAGAGACGTTACCAATCAGGACAGAATTATGTTTGTGTGTGTGTCTGTCTGTGTTTAAGATTCGCATAACTCAAAAACTATTTGACCGGAACTCCTGAAATTTAGTGGGAAGATGGGCCATGAACCAAGTACAAATTAATTAGATTTTGGAAATTACTGGGTCAAAAGTGAAGGTCAAGGTCACGAAAGGGTAAAAAACGAATTTCAAAACTCAAAATACTCAAAAACTATTTGACCAAATTTCATAAAATTTGGTGGGATGATTGAACATGATTCAAGGACAATATGATTAGATTTGGAGAGTGATTGGGTCAATGGTCAAGGCTGATGTCACGAAAAGGTCAAACGCGTCTTTTAGCCATATCGTGGCCAATTTTTATCCGATTTGCATGAAACTAGTGCCAAATTGTGCATAATTCAATTGCCTATCTTGTGATATATGTGCTTCGGGATCAAATACCAACATCACCAACAGACTTCTTGTTGAAAAAAGTGGCGGTGGTGGAGGTATGCGCTCTACAGAGTGCCTATTCTAGTTGAAGGATAGAGTAGATGGTAACATAAATATAGACACCAAGAAATAGGGAGGCATTTAGTGCCAACAATAGCAAATCAAGAATAATCAAAATACTAAAAACAACAATACTGATTATATACCAATAACAATAAATAATAATAATAATAATAATAATAATAATAATAATGAAAATGATAATGATAATAATAATAATGAAAATGATAATGAAAATAATAATAATAATAAATGAAAATAATAATAATAATAATAATAATAATAATAATAATAATAATAATAAATGAAAATAATAATAATAATAATAATAATAATAATAAATGAAAATAATAATAATAATAATAATAATAATAATAATAATAATAATAATAATAATAATAATATAAGAAGAACAGCAACATAAACTTGAAAATGTGACACAGGGGACGGCCCTTGGGTGCTACTGGCACTCTAGGGGAAGTAGGGGGGTGGGGGATTTGGGGGTTGGGGAAGTAGGAAGAGGGAGTAGGTGGGGGGGGGGGGGGTCGTTAGTCCAGCAGGCCTAGAAGAGGGCCTTTCTCAAACGAGGGAAGGAGTGCAAATTGAAGACGTTGTTTCCTTAAAAAGGAGAATAAACAGAGCTAGAAAAAAAAAGGGGATGAAATGGAAGATAAAGTTTACTGAGTCGTAAAAGATTCCAAGTTTATATCAAGAATGAGAGAACAGGGGGTCGTTTCTCTTCCCCCTTTCCTCTTTTTTTTTTCTCTTCCTTATTCTTTTTTCCTTCGGTAATAGTCGCGCGTCTACATGGAAAATTAGACTGTTAAGCTTGTTCGCTCCATCTTTCTTTTCCATTTCTTCCTCATTTTTCACCCTCATTTTCATCTCTATCTCCTCTTCTTTCTTGGTTCTTCTCATATTCAATACTTCCTCTTCTATACCATTTCTCCTCTTAGTGAATTTTCATCTCTCTCTTCTTTCTTGGTCCTTCTCATATTCCGTATTTCCTCTTCTATCCCAATTTCTTATTCGTCTTGGAAGGAAATTAAATGCCATCGCTACGAAGTGCTTAAGACTCGGTGGTTATTGTTGTTATTATTCTTATAATTTTTACTATCATTATTATTATCATTATTATTATTAATATCATTATTATTGCTTGCTAAGCTACAACCCTAATTGGAAAAGCAAGATGTTATAAGCCCAGGGGCTCCAATACGGAAAAATAGCCAGGTGATGAAAAAAAAAAAACAAGGAAAAGTAACAACGTTAAAATAAATATTTCCTATATAAACTATAAAAACTTTAACAAAACAAGAGGAAGAGAAATAAGATAGAATAGTGTGCCCAAGTGCACCCTCAAGCAAGAGAACCCAACCCTAGACAGTGGAGGACCATGGTACAGAGGCTATGGCACTACCCAAGACCAGAGAAAGTGCCGCCTGAGCGAAGAATTGTTTAGTAATCTCATTGTTGTCTGTTGTCAGGCGTATGAGGTCAGGGGAGAATATGTAAAGAATAGCCCAGACTATTCGGTGTATGTGTGGGCATTGGGAAATTGAACCGTAACCAGAGAAAAGGATCCAATGAACTACTGTTTGGCCAGTCAAAGGACCCCATACCTCTCTAGCGGTAGTTCGTCATAACTATTTGCCTCTTATCTATTCATTCTTTTATGGATCTATTTTGATAATACAATCCGATAGAATCAGATTCTGACATTTCCTGGTGATGATAGGGATCCATATTAAAGATGGAGTGTGATTAAAAGTATTATCTTGTAATCGAAGTTTTGATAAAACACATTGATCAAGCTTAAAA
>NC_090734.1:147658089-147670589 GCF_036898095.1 Palaemon carinicauda
CAAATCTGAACATCCAGCACTGCACTTCAGCCAAATCTGAACATCCTGCACTGCAATTCAGCCAAATCTGAACATCCAGCACTGCACTTCAGCCAAATCTGAACATCCAGCACTGCACTTCAGCCAAATCTGAACATCCTGCACTGCAATTCAGCCAAATCTGAACATCCAGCACTGCACTTCAGCCAAATCTGAACATCCTGCACTGCACTTCAGCCAAATCTGAACATCCTGCACTGCAATTCAGCCAAATCTGAACATCCAGCACTGCACTTCAGCCAAATCTGAACATCCAGCACTGCACTTCAGCCAAATCTGAACATCCTGCACTGCAATTCAGCCAAATCTGAACATCCAGCACTGCACTTCAGCCAAATCTGAACATCCAGCACTGCACTTCAGCCAAATCTGAACATCCTGCACTGCAATTCAGCCAAATCTGAACATCCAGCACTGCACTTCAGCCAAATCTGAACATCCTGCACTGCAATTCAGCCAAATCTGAACATCCAGCACTGCACTTCAGCCAAATCTGAACATCCAGCACTGCACTTCAGCCAAATCTGAACATCCAGCACTGCACTTCAGCCAAATCTGAACATCCTGCACTGCACTTCAGCCAAATCTGAACATCCTGCACTGCACTTCAGCCAAATCTGAACATCCAGCACTGCACTTCAGCCAAATCTGAACATCCTGCACTGCAATTCAGCCAAATCTGAACATCCAGCACTGCACTTCAGCCAAATCTGAACATCCAGCACTGCACTTCAGCCAAATCTGAACATCCTGCACTGCAATTCAGCCAAATCTGAACATCCAGCACTGCACTTCAGCCAAATCTGAACATCCAGCACTGCACTTCAGCCAAATCTGAACATCCAGCACTGCACTTCAGCCAAATCTGAACATCCTGCACTGCACTTCAGCCAAATCTGAACATCCTGCACTGCACTTCAGCCAAATCTGAACATCCAGCACTGCACTCCTGCCAAATCTGAACATCCAGCACTGCACTTCAGCCAAATCTGAACATCCTGCACTGCACTTCAGCCAAATCTGAACATCCTGCACTGCACTTCAGCCAAATCTGAACATCCAGCACTGCACTCCTGCCAAATCTGAACATCCTGCACTGCACTGTTGCCAAATCTCCACATTCTGCACTGCACTCCTGCCAAATCTGAACATCATGCACCACACTGTTGCCAAATCTAAATCTATGAATCCTGTGGCTATTCTGCAGGGAGCCAAATATGAACTCTGGATGGTATACTACCTTGTTGGCTGATGTGA
This sequence comes from Palaemon carinicauda, assembly GCF_036898095.1. NCBI lineage: Eukaryota > Metazoa > Arthropoda > Malacostraca > Decapoda > Palaemonidae > Palaemon > Palaemon carinicauda. Next base: position 147,659,386 of record NC_090734.1, read on the forward strand.
GCTTTGTAATCAGTCTATCATTTTCAATGTAATTACCTCAGATAGAGTAATTTAAGTTGATTTAAGGAAATTTCTAGAGTAATGTTACCTTCAACGTAATCTTAAGGTAAATTTGTCATCAGCTAATCTTTTGATTATGAAGTAACATTGTGTACCTAAAATCTATCTTTCAGAATTTTCCCAAAATAAGAGATCTTTTGTGAATCATGATATAATTGTTTTGCATTTTGAGGTTTTTTTTATTAGTATTTAAGGTAATTTTTTCTAAATATGAGGAAATTTCTGAGGTAAGCCCTGTTGGAAATGAACCACTTGGTTGAAGAGTGCTTCCCCCTTACCCCTCATATCTCCCCCCCCCCCACACACCCCGGAAGCCCTACCCTGACCACCAGAATAATGGCTGACGTTCATATCGCTAATCATTCCTCCCTAAGGATATTGCTTGCAACCCAATGGAAAATGGAAAAGAGGGAGATGGGGAAAGAGAGAGAGAGAGTGATAATGGAGACGAGAAGGGGAGGAAGATATTGATGATGAAGAGGAATAGGGGTGGAGGGGTAGATGAAGAGGAATGAAAGGGGGGGAGGGAAGGAGGAGATGAAGCCTTGGGTCTCGCAGAGGGAAGAGTTTTGATGGAAGTTGATTGGTCTACAAGACGAGAGGTAATTTGGGATACCAGCGCATATGCCATCGGACGAGTGATGGATTTTTTTTTTCTTTTTTTTTTTAAACTCCATTCTCTTGCATTTATTTTTGCTTTGGCTGCATGTGACTCTCCATCGTTATGGCTTTTTAAATATGGAGAATATGCGATAGAAACGACGTACATATGCAGTTACATATATATATATATATATATATATATATATATATATATATGTATGCATATATATGTATATATATTTATATATATATATATACATACATATATATATATATACACACACACACACACACACACACACACACATATATATATATATATATATATATATATATTGATACACATACCAACCACACACACATATATACACACAATATACATATATATATATATACATATGTATATATATACATATATATTTATATATATACATACATACATATAAATATATATATATATATATATATATATATATATATATATATATATATAAATATATACACACACGTGCATATACATAAACATATATTATGCACAGCCACCCTAACGCTGGCAGTAACTAGAACACGAGCGAACTCATATGGGGGAAATGGGCGCATATACCCGCTCATACAAATGCAAGTTTACGCACACGTAAACCACGACCAAACTGGTGCTCTTGGGCCTTATAAAACAAGATGTCCGCCAGTCTGTATCTGTATGTCTGTCTGTCTGTCGTTTATAATGAACCCAAGATGGCGTATCTCATTTTTTTTCTCTTTATTTCCATGTTAATCAAGATTTTAGGATGTGTCCGCCAAGTCGGATGGCCTTTTAGTTCGGCAAATGACCACTGGGGAAGATCATGAGAGAGAGAGAGAGAGAGAGAGAGAGAGAGAGAGAGAGAGAGAGAGAGAGAGAGAGAGAGAGATTTTTCAGGTTAAGAATATTAGATTTATATTTTTTGAAAATTAGTTGAGATGCATTATGGATCAAACGTAATCATATCATATGTGAATTTTACATGTATATACTGTATATGTGTATACTGTGTATATATATATATATACATATATATATATATATATATATATATATATATATATATATATATGTATATATATACATATATATATATATATATATATGTATATATATATACATATATATATATATATGTATATATATACATATATATATAAATATATAAATATATATATATATATATATATATATATATATATATATATATATATATATATATATATATATATGTATAAATACATATAGATCTATATATATATATATATATATATATATATATATATATATATATATGTAGGTATGTATATATATACATATATATGCATATATATATATAAATATATATATATATATATATAATTTTTTTTTTGGGCTCAAGCCATGTCGTCCTGATGGAAGTTCCTATAGGGTAGCTTCCTAGGGTATATTACAACTACGGCGATATTCCCAGAGAATTTACCTTAAGGTACCAGAATTCTAACTCCTGGAGCGAGTATCCCTCGTGAAAGGGATATCGCGACATATCAGAGGACGTATTCTAGACACGTCACATGGCAATCTACGACCTGGACAGAGATTTCGTCTCGTAGGAGGTGATTGACGAGATACGAATTCGGGAAAGAAAAAGGGGAGCCGCTCCCAAGGCTTCCCTATCCCCCGATTCGTATGCGTGCCTGGCGCCAATCCTGGCGCCATCTGTATTCCTTTTTGCGTAGCTTAACAACTCGGTGTTTTTTCCTGTTTTTCTCGCAAATCTTGGATTTATTCGGCTTTTCATGGCTTCTTCGTCTTCGTTGGCCTCTGATAAGTTGAGTATAGTGTCTGTTATGTATAAATGTAGGCTCTTGGTAAAATTTTGAGTGATTAATAGGATTAATCTTTGATACAAGAGCCGTAGCCTACCAGAGGTGTCCTGGACACTGTCGCTCGCTAGGTATAAATTAGTTAGTCAGAGCGACATTCCTGGTTGTTTTGCTTTAATAAATTTTAGCTATTTAGCTTTACATAGGATTTCCTTTCGTGCTTAGTATTATTTGGCGAAGTATTCGCCATTCTGGCCTACGCTAGGCCATGTAGCCTAGTCGTTTGGTCCTAGTACTTCATGCATGATTTTGGTTTTTCCGAGTGTAATTAAAATTTTATTGAAGCTTTAGGCTATATTTTATACATTTTAGACTGTGTGGAATATTTCCAAGATTGTATACGTGTGAGTTTCGGTGAATTAGGTAATCGATTCTCTTGGTGCCTAGGCTAATTGCTTATGGAGCCTTAGTATACTTTATCATACTCCCCGGTTGCTTTCTTTTCTTCGGAGAAGGTATGCAATCCCTTTCCCTCTGTTTAAGCCTTGGGCTTATCCCTAAGTGGTTTTTTCCGAATTTATTTTCGATAAAACTATACTAGGGTGTTACTGTACCTTCATGTTCCTGTGGCTATGGTTCAAGAGGGACAGAACAACAGAGATTTTAGTCTGAGTCCGTGTTGTCTGGCTTGGGGCAGAGTTCCCCTCGCTGACCTAACACTTACAAAGGGAGCTTAGCTCCCTTAGGTCACTACCGAAGGTTTCTGTAAGTTATGATTCCTTCTTTTGTGATCGACCAGACTAAGTCCTGTTGCTGTTCTCGGGGGAGGATAAGTTCTTCCCTTGGGAGTAGCAACGCCTTCCTTGCTTTGGTGCTCTGGAAGCTGGCAAGTATTGCTGGCCTTTTCCCTTAGATCTCCCTTAGGCTAAGATAAGTTTCTTGGCTGCGGGTGATCTGTCACTAAAGCAAGGTTGGCAGGACCCTCTTGTCCCTTCCCCCTCTATCTCCGTAATGGCCTAGCCATTACTGTACTGTACTGTACGTCGTTCTACTTCTGGACCTAGTATAGGTTGGGATGTGGAATTGACTCAGCCCATTGCCGGCCGGCAGAGATGCTGGCCGGCAAGGGTCTTATGTTTTCGAGTGCTGCCCGGACCTCTCTTGGTCCCTCATCCATGCCTGCCGGCAGAGCCGGACGGCATTGGTCAAGGAAGCCTGAATTAAGTTTCTCCCCTTCCTTATATGCACTCTTTCGGTTGCCGGGCTTGGGGGGTTGTGTACACTCTTATCCCGGCATCCATTTTATTTTCTTCTAGTGCTGTACCTGTCCCGGCTGCCGGCCTATGAGACCGGCAGCCGGGCAGGTGTAGTCTTCTGGTTCTTTTGCTGCCGGCTGGCATCGGTCTTGTACCTTTGCCGGCCGGCTTATGTCAGTCCTTGTCTGCCGGTCACCAAGAGTGTGGCCGGCAGCTGGGTACTACCTTGTGTAGTTGCTGGCCGGCAGTCATTGCCGGCCAACACTGGCTGTTACCGGCCGGCAGCTGCTGCCGACCGGCACAGGCATTTGAACCAGAGTGCTGCCGCCCTATAGCTGTTAAGTACTATACTTTAAAGCTAGTTGTGGTGTGTGCCGGCCGGCAAAGGCAGGCCGGCACACATCCTCCTATACTGTACTAGTATTCTTCTGTATAGCATATACAGTAAGAAGAAAACTATAGTAAAGGTTTAGGTACAGCACTGTATCTTCTAACACTATTGTGTTTTCTTGCACAGCCCTTTGCTGTTGCCCTCAGATAGGAAGCAGAGTTCTTCCCTGTCTATTATCCAGGATTTTAAAATCATTGCCTAGGTGTGAGCTCCACCTGTTTCCTCTGGAAACCTTGCATTGGTTACTCTAGAAGAGATAAACCATTTTGATTTTATTATCTGGAAGGCTGCAACAATGGGTTGTGAGGGAAACACAAGTATGTGTCTTTCCTTTATGAATTGTTATGCTATACTATGCATATCCAGTGATACATAGTTCACTTGATACTCATGGAAATTTCTTCTCTTTACAGGAGGACCCTCCGAAGTACGGAAATGTTTTCTGCAATGTCCGCAGCAAGAACCTCTGTGGACATGAGTGTTGTAGGAGACACGCAGCATGCGCTGTCTCCAATGATGATCTCCAGTATTGGGACCCTCAGGTATGTACTGTATGCACTAACCTGATTACTGAGGCTTTTGATTCCCCTAGAACGGCGGAATCAAGGGATATAGCAAGGGAAAAGCTTCGTACTTGGGTAAGGGGCTTCAAGAAGAACACCTCTGGCCCTTATCTTCCAAGTGAGAAGATGAGGGCGTATCTTTTTCCCCAGGCATCAGCTGAGGCAGTGATTCCCCAGCCTCAAGAGGAGATCCCTCAAGATCAAGTCCAGGTGGACGTGGAAGTCGCAGTCGCGATGCAAGACATCCAGTTGGATGACAGGATGTCTGACCTGGACGAACGTTTGGAAGAAGACCTCCTGGCAGAAGGTCAGGATCAAGTTCAAACCCCGGATGTCGCAGAGGATGAGGTCGACGAGGTGTCGGCTACTCCGGTTCAGATGCCGGAGCCTATCCCCTCAACATCGGCTGGTCTCCCAGTAGAACTGGGACAGGCCCTCTCTTCGATTGTTGGAATGATCCAACAAATGCAGAAGGAGAATCAGGAGAAGGCGGCTGCAATGGAACTGCGCATGCAGTCCCTGGCAGAATCACATGGGACCCAGAAAAGGCTCAATGTGAAAGACCTTCCCATATGCTCAGATGCTAACCCATGGAGGTATGCTGAGCACATCCCGATGACGACTGGAAAGATCGTCATCTCGGATAAGCTGGGTTCAGTTCCCCTAGAGGAGGTAGAATTCTGGCCCAGCAAGGCATCATATCCGGACTGCTATGTCCGGCTGAGAAAAGAACCAGCTTCAAGGGAGGAGACAGAGCCGAAGGAGGTCATTATTATGGACCACGCTAAGGCTCAAGCCCTACTTTCATCCTCGATGAAAGAGAGGGGCTTCTCTAATTCGAAGGTAGCTGCATTGAGCAAGAAGCTCCCTTCTTTTGTGTCCTCTCCTGATAGAGCCTTCCCCTTTTTACAGAAAGGGTTTGCGGCTGTCCTAAAGGCAGTCGAGGCCGGCAAGCCTTGCCCCTCCCTGGAGGAGTGTAAACCCTTGTCGCTGGCTCTGCCTATGGACCACAAAGACTGGAAGGATGTCCATCTGACATTCTCAGTGGGAAAGTTGGAGGCTGATATTGCCGGACGGCAATTCGGCGAGGACCTCCCCAAGCTGTCCGAATCTCTTTTACGAAGAGAGTTCGAGACAAAAGAAAGACTGGCTGCCTCAATGTCTCATCAGACTACTCTTGAGACGATGGCAAGTGACCCTAAGGTCCATGAAATGTTCATGGTAGTGGCTAAGTCTCACCTAGCCACAGTGACGAAGGACCTTTATGGCTTCGTCAAAGCAAAGAGAGCTTGCAGGGAGTTCGTGTTCACCGGGGCTTCGGTGAGACACGAGCCAAGGAAGTTAATCTCCTCCAACATTTGGGGAAAAGACCTTTTCCCTACCGATGTGGTCAAAGAGGTTGTTGATAAGGCTGCCGTGGAGAATAGAAACCTTCTCCAGAAGTGGGGCCTGGCTATCAAAAGAAAATCTTCCCCGGATGAGGGTCCTCAACCAAAGAGGAAGAATATGAGGACTAGGCTACCGTCTCGGCCAGCCAAGCCTTATAGACAGCAACAGCAACTGCAATTGCCTTTGCCTCCAGTGCCCCAGATGGTGGCTCAAACCCCGACTACTTTTCAGTGGGTACCCCAGGCTGTGCCAGGTCAGTCAACCACATTCACCCCAACGTTCGAAGGACAGTCTTCTTCCTTTCGTGCAAAACCTAGAGGAGCAGCCAGAGGCTCGTCTAGGCGCCCCTCAAGGGGAAGGGGATTCAGAGGTGGTCGTGGTCAGGGAGGCAAGACCTCAGGACGGCAGTCCAAGTGAAACGATACCGGTAGGAGGGAGACTGATGAAATTTTGGGATCGCTGGACCTTCGATCCCTGGGCCCAAAGCCTACTCAAGAATGGACTGGGTTGGAGCTGGTACAGCACTCCACCCCCGTGCCTTCGGTTTTTCCAACACTCCACCCCCGTTTTGGAGGAGTACGTTCAAGAACTGTTGGAGAAAAAGGTGATCCGAAAGGTGAAGTCCATCAAATTCCAAGGGAGGCTGTTTTGTGTTCCCAAGAAAGACTCGGAAAAGCTCAGAGTCATTCTGGACTTGTCGCCACTCAACAAGTTCATAGTGAATTGCAAATTCAAGATGCTAACACTGCAACACATAAGGACCTTACTGCCCAAGAGGGCATACTCAGTCTCTATAGACTTGACAGACGCCTATTGGCACATTCCAATCAGCCGTCGACTCTCCCCCTACCTAGGGTTCAGGCTACAACGGAGACTGTACGCCTTCAGAGCCATGCCATTCTTGCTAAACATAGCCCCAAGGATTTTCACGAAGCTTGCGAGCGCAGCTCTCAAACAATTACGCCTAAAGGGAATTCAGGTAGTAGCCTACCTGGACGACTGGCTGGTGTGGGCAGCATCCGAGACCGAATGCTTGCAAGCTTCCAGTCAGGTGATCCAGTTCCTAGAGTACCTAGGCTTCAAGATCAACAGAAAAAAGTCTCGACTTTCTCCATCACAAAAGTTCCAGTGGCTGGGAATCCACTGGGACCTTTTGTCACACAGTTTCTCCATCCCGACGAAGAAAAGGAAGGAGATAGCGGGCTCTGTCAAGAGACTTCTAGATTCCGAAAGGATATCAAGACGCGAACAGGAGAGGGTACTAGGCTCTCTCCGGTTTGCTTCAGTGACAGACCCAGTGCTAAGAGCACAGCTAAAGGATGCAACCGGAGTTTGGAGAAGGTATGCATCAAACGCGCGAAGAGACCTGAGAAGACCAGTGCCGCCTCGGCTACGTACTCTTCTCAGACCTTGGTCCCAAGCCAGACATCTAAAGAAGTCGGTTCTTCTTCAGCCACCTCCCCCGTCGATGACGATTCACTCAGACGCCTCAAAGGAGGGATGGGGAGGTCACTCTCATCGGAAAAAAGTCCAGGGGACTTGGTCCAAGCTATTCAGGACCTTTCATATAAACTTTCTAGAAGCTATGGCAGTGCTCCTTACCTTAAAGAAAGTCTCCCCGCGTCACTCGATCCACATAAGATTGGTGACGGACAGCGAGGTGGTTGTGAGATGCTTGAATCGACAAGGGTCGAGGTCACCACCTCTCAACCAAGTGATGTTAGCCATTTTCCGATTGGCGGAAAAGAAGAAGTGGTACCTGTCGGCAGTTCACCTGCAAGGAGTCCGCAATGTGACAGCGGACGCTCTATCCAGGTTCACACCGATAGAGTCGGAATGGTCCTTAGACGCAGGATCATTTTCCTTCATTCTGAATCAAGTCCCAGAACTGCAAATAGACCTCTTTGCGACGAAAGACAACAAGAAGTTGCCCCTGTACGTGTCCCCGTACGAGGACCCCTTAGCGGAAGCAGTGGACGCAATGTCCCTCGACTGGAACAGATGGTCCAGGATTTATCTGTTCCCTCCTCACAACCTTCTGTTGAGGGTCCTCAACAAACTGAGATCCTTCAAGGGGGGTAGCGGCAATAGTGGCCCACAAGTGGCCGAACAGTATGTGGTTCCCCTTGGCGTTGGAACTACAGATGAAGTTCGTGCCGCTACCACATCCAGTTCTGACCCAGCGAGTCCAGAAGTCGACTGTCTGCGCTTCATTACAGAAAACCCGGACCCTGCAGCTCATGATTTTCTCGCCCTTGCGGTGAGAAAGCGTTTCGGGATTTCGAAAGCCAGCATAGACTTCCTAGAGGAATATAAGTGCAAATCGACTAGAAGGCAATATGAGTCATCTTGGAGAAAATGGGTGGCCTTTGTAAAGGCAAAGAATCCGCAGGAGATCTCAACAGACTTCTGCTTATCTTTCTTCATCCACCTCCATGGCCAAGGGTTGCCAGCTAACACGATTTCAGTGTGTAAATCTGCTTTGATGAGACCCATTTTATTTGCCTTCCAGATCGACCTAGGTAACGAGATCTTTAATAAAGTTCCGAAAGCCTGTGCTAGGCTCAGACCTTCAGCACCTCCAAAGCCCATCTCATGGTCTTTAGACAAAGTTCTTCATTTCGCCTCCCTGTTGAGCAATGAAGAATGTGCGTTAAAGGATTTGACGCAAAAAGTTATTTTCCTATTTGCACTCGCGTCCGGGGCCAGGGTTAGTGAGATCGTAGCCCTCTCGAGAGAGGCAGGTCGTGTTCAGTTCCTGGATGGGGGGGAGCTGAACCTGTTTCCGGATCCTACGTTTCTCGCCAAGAATGAGTTACCCACCAACAGGTGGGGTCCCTGGAGAATCTGCCCTCTGAAAGAAGATGCATCTCTATGTCCAGTAGAATGCCTAAAGGTCTATCTTCGTAGAACTTCAGACTTCAAGGGTGGTCAACTATTCAGGGGAGAAACATCAGGCTCAAATTTATCTCTGAATCAACTCAGAGCGAAAATCACATATTTTATTCGCAGAGCGGATCCTGACAGTACACCCGCAGGTCACGATCCGAGGAAAGTTGCCTCATCCCTAAATTTCTTTAATTGTATGGATTTTGAACATCTCCGTTCATACACGGGCTGGAAGTCTTCCAGGGTGTTCTTTCGCCACTATGCGAAGCAAGTAGAGGAACTTAAGAGATCTGTGGTAGCAGTGGGTCGTGTAGTTAACCCTACTGTTTAACTCTGCGAGGAACAGTGGTCTTAATTGGGACGATTAAGTCCAGGGTGAGTGTGTAGGTACATACTGTACTACAAACTAAATGAGGGCACCAAGTGCCCATATAGACTGTTCCTTCTTTCAAAGGTGAACCTAGCATAAGTTCAGACATGTGTGCCAAGCGTTTCTAATGCTAATGTGATTGATTTGTAATACAGACTTTTATGACTTGATACCTTGGTATCTTATTAAAGTGGTGTTTAATGGTTTTTCTTTCAGATAAACAAGTTCTGTTTACTATCATACTTATGCTTAAAGTTTTGGGTTATCCTCTTTTATATAAATATATATATTTGTTGTTAACCTGTCTGTTTATTATCTGTCAATAAACTTGTTCTTGAGAACCTTGCGTCTCTTTCACCTGTGTCAATTTATTGGTATAATTGAGCATTTTAATTCTATGTATCTTATCTGGGATAATTCTGATAGAATTGTTCTGTTATGCAAGCTATGTTGCATTGGTTTAGGTAGTCCCCTAATGGGAGGACTCCGTCCCATAAAGGGACGAGGGCGGTTTTATTAGTTTCTTCCTATGCGGATATAAACCTTTGTCCAATACAAGTATTGTGCGGATTACTGGTCAATATATTGACGCAGTGGTTCTATACAAACTATGCTTTACTTAATATAGGGCGAGACCACTATATTAGCTTGCCTGGTATTCATACATAGATATATGTACTCTTCGAGACTTTCCAGAGTCTAGTAGGACTCTTCCCTGTAGGGGGCAGGAAGCTCTAACATAGTTTATAGTTAGTTGAAAAGATGTATAACGGTAACATCTTAGGTCTCTAGGTCTAGTCGACCGGGAATAAATTACCTCCGGGGAGTACGGCACGTTCTGAGAATCCACAGATACAGTAATGCTCTGGTACACTTCCATCAGGACGACATGGCTTGAGCCCAAAAAACGGATTTTGAGCGAAGCGAAAAATCTATTTTTGGGTGAGATGGCCATGTCGTCCTGATGGACCCGCCCTTGCCTTTCTAAGAAAGGGCTGTAGGACCCCTCCCTACATACAGTATCTGTAGCACCTCGTGTACGCTACAAGGAATACAGATGGCGCCAGGATTGGCGCCAGGCACGCATACGAATCGGGGGATAGGGAAGCCTTGGGAGCGGCTCCCCTTTTTCTTTCCCGAATTCGTATCTCGTCAATCACCTCCTACGAGACGAAATCTCTGTCCAGGTCGTAGATTGCCATGTGACGTGTCTAGAATACGTCCTCTGATATGTCGCGATATCCCTTTCACGAGGGATACTCGCTCCAGGAGTTAGAATTCTGGTACCTTAAGGTAAATTCTCTGGGAATATCGCCGTAGTTGTAATATACCCTAGGAAGCTACCCTATAGGAACTTCCATCAGGACGACATGGCCATCTCACCCAAAAATAGATTTTTCGCTTCGCTCAAAATCCGTTATATTTTCACACACACATATATATATATTTATATATATTCAAGCATACATATACACACACATACACACACACGCATATATATATATATATATATATATATATATATATATATATATATGTATGTGTGTGTGTGTGTGTATGTATGTATGTATGTATGTATATATATATATATATATATATATATATATATATATATATATATATATATATATATATATTGGACAATTTTATCACTAAAGCAAGTTACTTTCATACATTAACACATAAATACCATTTAATATGGTGCTCCCTCTGCCTCAGAAATAGAGCCAAAAGGGAACGAAAGGTTTTCGTAGTAATGTGTCTTCTTTGTACCGACTCTGAGCCAGAGGTCCCGGTCCTGCCACCCCCCCCCAAAAAAAAAAAACTTTATCATAAAAAAGAATTTCGTCTTGGAT
>NC_090734.1:147673089-147675589 GCF_036898095.1 Palaemon carinicauda
GAAGAGCGGTAGTGCCAAACGTATGACTACTCGATCTCTCCCCGTCCCTCGGGTAAGGGGAGATGAAGTATTCATACCCTAGTCACTAGGGTATGAATACTTCATCTCACTAGGGCCTAGTGAGACGAGGTATCCAGAGAGGTACAATCGCAAACCACAATCTCCCTAAAACTGCCAAAACAGCAGTTGTATTTAGGCAAGGGGGGGGGAGGGGGAGGTAAAGTTTGAATCTGTGTGTGTGCATATCTAAATATTTAGCCGTTGTTTTTGACAGGTTGCGTACACTACTATATATATATATATATATATATATATATATATATATATATATATATATATATATATATATATATATATTTCAAATAAGCCATATATTTTAATAATTAATATAATAAAATATATGGCTTATATGAAATATGAAAAAAAATACGTCTAAATGTGCAAAATGTATCATATATATATATATATATATATATATATATATATATATATATATATATACACACACATATACAACAACATCAAATGCAGCTATTCCCATTCCACTGCTGCAGAACAAATGCCTTAGACATGTCATTTCTGGTCTGTGGTTTGCCCAGTTTTCACCACCACAATGACCACTGCAGATTGCTGATGGTGGGAGACTTTAGTCCGAATGGTGACAGGAAACCAGCCTGGCTAAAGTACACTTTTGCTCCTGATCATGGCGATACACAAAGCCTTTTACCACGTTAAGGTATCCCCCATTCTGAAAGGGGATACACACCCTCAGAAGGAGTGATTTCAGAACGGGATATCGGTGTTTATCCCCAGATATCCTTCGAAGGCTCATGGGACTCCATTTTGCCAAAAGCCTTGATCACACCCAGCGCTGTCTGACTTCGTTATTCGGACGACCAGCAGTATAGATACTCCTTTAAACAAGATATACTGTATAAACTGTATTTGACAGTCCTTGAAATGCTGCTCGCGCATACTCTCACGCATATACATACATTAAATGAGAATATATCACCATCACAATCAGCCGAAACTAATCCACAGCAAGACAAAGGGTTGTTGTAGCCCATTGGTAACGTCCCTACCTGGTGATCCCAGACTGGAGTTCGAGGCCCACTCAAACTCGTTAGTTCCTTTAGCGTCTGCAATCTCACCATCCTTGTGAACTAAGGATGGGCGGTTTAGGGGAACCCAAAGGTTTACCTGCTGAGTCATCACCCGCCATTGCCTGGCCCTCTCTGGCCCTAGCTTGGGTGGAGAGGGGGCTTTGGCGTTGATCATATGGTCAGTCTCTAGGATATTGTCCTGCTTGCTAAGGCAATGTCAATGTCCCTTGCCTTTGCCATTCATGAGTTCGTTTTAACCTTTAAACATGCCCTTCCACGTCTGTTTATGGTCTTTCTATGGCAGTTAATAGCAGCAAATTTTCTTAGCTCGCCAATCCATCGTCTTCTCTTCCTTCCCCTTTACAACATCTGAGAATGTATGAGTGTGTGTATATATATATATATATATATATATATATATATATATATATATATATATATATATATATATATATGCATGTCCATATATACATATGTATAGTAGCAAAGCATAAATACATGGAGGAATACCAAACTCTAACTAACAAACAGTAAACATTTTGTAGACCTGGCACAACAACAACTGCAACTACAACTCTCACATCATCCATCTTTCCTTAAATAAAAAAAAAAAAACAAAAAAACTAGAGAAAATCTAAAGCGCTTAAAAACGGCACTGCACGGTAAACATATTAATTTGTCATTCTGATTAATTCTGAGATCTTGACAAAAAAAAAAAAAGGGAAGTAAAACACGGAAGCCTTAGTAGGGGCAAGGAGAGGTTAGCTGTTTTCGAGGGGAAAGGTGTTGAGGGGAGGCTACCCTTTTTGGAGAGTATGTATGTATGTATGTATGTATATATATATATATATATATATATATATATATATATATATATATATATATATATATATATATATATTCTACTAACATTTAATATATATCATACATACACACATATGTGGTATATATATATATATATATATAAGGAGAGAGAGAGAGAGAGAGAGAGAGAGAGAGAGAGAGAGAGAGAGAGAGAGAGAGAGAGCGAGAGAGAGAGAGAGGCGGTTCATACTAGGCAGTAAATGTCAACATACGAACCACTTAGATAAGAGAGATGCAGAATCTTCTCGAGAAGGGAAGGGGAGGCAGGAGGGGGGAAGGGGAGGCAGGAGGGGGGAAGGGGAGGCAGGAGGGGGGGAAGGGGAAAAAGGGGGAGGGGAAAAAGGGGGGAGGGCAAGGGGGGGGGGGCCACTACGTGCAAGGGAGGGAATGGCCGAATTTGGGAAGAGGATGATTTCGCCGAAAGGGAAACTAGAGATACTGTTTGTCCAGTTACTTTACTAAGAGAATGAAAATGCTCTCTCTCTCTCTCTCTCTCTCTCTCTCTCTCTCTCTCTCTCTCTCTCTCTCTC
>NC_090734.1:147680589-147693089 GCF_036898095.1 Palaemon carinicauda
CGGTTAAAAAAAGATAAATAGAAATTGTTAAACACGTTACGGTTAAGGAAAAGATAAATAGAAATTGTTAAACACGTTACGGTTAAGGAAAAGATAAATAGAAATTGTTAAACGTGTTACGGTTAAGGACAGGATAAACAGAAATTGTTAAAACATATTACGGTTAAGGACAGGATAAATAGAAATTGTTAAACATACTACGGTTAAGGACAGGATAAATAGAAATTGTTAAACATGTTACGGTTAAAAAAAGATAAATAGAAATTGTTAAACACGTTACGGTTAAGGAAAAGATAAATAGAAATTGTTAAACGTGTTACGGGTAAGGACAAAATAAAGAGAAATTGTTAAAACATGTTACAGTTAAGGACAAATAAACAGCAATTGTTAAACATCTTATGGTTAAGGACAATATATGTAGAAATTGTTAACCGTGTTACGGTTAAGGACAAGATAGATTGAAATTGTTAAACGTTTTATGGTTAAGATCAAGATAAATAGAAATTGTTGAACGTGTTACAGTTAAGGCCAAGATAAATAGAAATTGTTAAAAGAGTTACAGTTAAGGCCAAGATAAATAGAAATTGTTGAACGTGTTACAGTTAAGGCCAAGATAAATAGAAATTGTTAAAAGAGTTACAGTTAAGGACAAGATAAATAGAAAATGATAAACGTGTTACGGTTAAGGACAAGACAAATGGATATCGCTCTCAAAATGCACTTACAAAAAGGTAGAAAGTGTAAAAATAAGATATACTTCAAAGTCACATCTCTTATAGAATAGTTATGAAGATTTGGTAAGAGATAAAGATTCATATATTTTACTAATCAAGACAGAGCAATATCGTCAGTATTGTTATGAAAGGGAGAGAAAGAATAGACAGAGGGAGAAAGAAATTAGGTAATAGATATAAAGATAGGTTTCTTGAGAGAGAGAGAGAGAGAGAGAGAGAGAGAGAGAGAGAGAGGAGAGAGAGAGAGAGAGAGAGAGAGACCTAGGCGTAATTTTTCCGTCACGTTTCTTTCCATGTCTTATTTCACACACACCCTCCCCCCCTTACCTCCTAAGCGCGGGTGGGGGGGAAGGGCAATTAAATTATTTTATGGCAGCATCTTGTAAGACAGGAACTGGACCAGAGAGGGAGAGGGAGAGGGAGGGGGATAGGGAGGGGGAGGGGGAGGGGGGGGGGGGGGGAGAGTGAGAGAGAGAGAGAGAAGGGGGGGGAGAGACCGACGAGGCACTTGTGCCAGGCAATGAGAAATTAAAGGGCTCGTCCTGCGCCTGAGGAGACTTTATTAATGAGAGACTTTAATGGCGTTGTTTTCCAGCCCTCTGTAGTGTCGCGAATACCTCCATCCTCAGTGGAAGAGCCCTTGCTATCGTACACACACACACACACACACACACACACACACACATATATATATATATATATATATATATATATGTATATATATACATATATATATATGTATGTATATATATATATATATATATATATATATATATATACTATATATATATGCGCGTCTGTGTATCTACAGATAAACACACATATACACACATAAATACTGTATATTATATATATTTTACACACACATATATACATATATAATTATATATATATATATATATATATACACTAAATATATTATTATTATAATTATTATCATTATTATTTTTATTATTATCATTATTATTATCATCATCATTATTATCATTATTATTACTATTATTATTACTAGCTTAGCTACAACCCCTGTTGAGGAAGCAAGATCCTATAAGCCCAAGGCTTAATAGCACAGTGACAAAAAGATATTAGGAAATAACTAAACGATATGAGAAATAATGAACACTTCTAATAACATATTTCAAAAACATTGACATTAAAAACGTCTATTCATATGTAAACTATAAGACGACTTATGTCAACCTGTTCAACATAAAAATATTTGCTGCAATTTTGAACTTTCGAAGTTTTACTGATTCAACTACCCGATTAAGAAGTTCATTCCACAACTTGGTCAGAGCTGGAATAAAACTTCGCTGAAATGCTGTATACGAGAAGGCCTGACTGTTAGAATTAATTGCAGGCCTAGTATTACGAACAGGATGGAACTGTCCGGGAAGATCTGAATGTAAAGGATTGTCAGAATTATGAAAAATTTTATGCAACATGCATAATGAAGTAATTGAACGACGGTGCCAGAGATTAATATCTAGATCAGGAATAAGAAATTTAATAGACCGTAAGTTCCTCTCCAACAAATTAACATGAGAATCAGCAGCTGAAGAACAAAAGCAGTATGCTATAAACCCTGGGGCTCCAACACAGAAAATAGCCAAGTGAGGAGAGGAAACTAGGAAAAATAAAATATTCTAAGAACAGATACAACATTAAAATAAATATTTCCTATATGTACTAAAAAAATAAATATTTCCTATATGAACTAAAAAAATAAATATTTCCTATATGAACTATAAAAACTTATCAAAACAAGAGAAAGAGAAATAAGATAGAATAGTGTGGCCGAGTGTACCCTCAATCAAGAGAACTCTAACCCAAGACAGTGGAAGACCATGGTACAGATGCTATGGAACTACCAAGACTAGAGAGCAATGGATTGATTTTGTAGTGTCCTCCTAGAAGAGCTACTTACCATAGCTAAAGAGTTTCTTCTACCCTTACCAAGAGGAATGTGGCCACTGAATAATTGCAGTGCAGTAGTTAACCCCTCGGATTTAGAAGAATTGTTTCCTAATCCCAATGTTGTCAGGTGTATGAGGACAGTGGAGAATATGTAATAAATAGGCTAGACTATTCGGTGTAAGTGTAGGCAAAGAGAAAATGAACCGTAACCAGAGAAAAGGATCCAATGTAGTACTGTCTGGCCAGTCAAAGGGACCTGTAAATTTCTAGCTGTAGTATCTCAATGGGTGGCTGGTGCCCTTGCCAACCTACTACCTATGGTAGGTTGAAAAGTAGTATGAAAAGATGCCTTTGGATATGCGTTCGTTTCTTTGCAGTGCTTTTAAGTTGGCCTTATGCCAGCACTAACTCTGCTCTTCTGAACAGTCATCATCATATCTTCCACTGTCGTGGGTTAGAGTTCTGCCTGAGGATTCACTTCTAAACTATTCAAATAGTTTCCTTATTTTCTTCACTAGGCTATTGTCCCTGATGGAGCCTTTGGGTTTATAGCACCCAACTAGGGTTGTAGCTTAGCTAGCTAGCTAGCTAGCTAGCAGTAGTAGTAGTAGTAGTAGTAAGTCATCGAGAGAGATTTCCAACGTGACAGGATGATGGAAACCGATTGGTGACGATGGTAATCTGTAAGTTATCGTTGTCACTTGGTGGGACGAAAGTCGGAGAGAGAGAGAGAGAGAGAGAGAGAGAGAGAGAGAGAGAGAGAGAGAGAGAGAGAGAGAGCCAGTGCCAAAACAGAATAACAAGAAAACCAGCCGAGTTCATTATCCGTCCAAACTGCGACGCTATAGACCAGCGTAATAAAGATCCTACCGAAGAATTTTATGTCTTGTCCTTAGCCTAGGCCTAGAGGGGAAAAATAGGCCTATGATGCCAATATCTCCCCCCTCCTAAACCCCCTTCCTTCCCCCCCTCCGATGGTCCACTTCCTATTCCCCTTCCAAGGCCTAGCAAGTTTCTGCCCGCATCGAGGCCTAGTTATTTCTGGAGTCACAATAGAAGTCTTTTTTTGCTCTTTTCTTTCCTTCTGACCTACTTTGCGAATGCTTCTTTGACTGGTGGTCGGGGGAGACATAGAAGGATGTATGAGAGAGAGAGAGAGAGAGAGAGAGAGAGAGAGAGAGAGAGAGAGAGAGAGAGAGAGAGAGACTGCACTTTGTGGATCTCATAAATTGCTTCACGCCTGTGAGTGCAACGGTTACCTCATCGAGGCGCTCTGAATATATTTGTGGTGTGTGAGAGAGAGAGAGAGAGAGAGAGAGAGAGAGTGTGTGTAGACTTTATGAATAGCTCATACATTGCTTCACGCCTGTGAGGATGAAGATTACCTCACCGAGGCTCTACATATGAATATATTTGAGAGAGAGAGAGAGAGAGAGAGAGAGAGAGAGAGAGAGAACAGATACATATGATAAATAGTTCATCCTCAAGTCATAGGGATAAATGTTCCCCTTTCCAAAAACCAAATCTGCCTCTTTCCAATTTACTTAACAATCCTCTATGAATATTTAGGGGGCTTCCGTTCCCCATCATTTATAAGCGTAAGCCTTTTTTTTCCTGGGGGGAGGGGCAGGGAAGGGGGCAGGGAAGGGGGGGGGGGTGAAGGTTGTAAGGCTAGGGCGCAATCAGTAGGATTACCGTATTTTATTTTTTGTTATAAAGATGGCTCCATATTACATTACACTTTAGGATGAGGTTCAAACGAGTTACGATAACTGTGGATATTTTTTTTTTTTTTTTGGTCTTCTCTAAATGAAAAGATTAAGAGGCTTTCCCGAAAGTATGCTTCTACTCTCGTTGTAATAGGTAAGCACGGGCTCTTGATTCACAATTTCATAAGAAGAAATGCTGTAAACGAACCTCGCTATAGGCTCCAAATTCAATCAAGAAACGAAACAAATTTATAGTGCTGCTTTCATTAATTCTGGACGATTTTCGTGATTTTGTTATTTTTCTATTTAATCTGATTAAAACAACTAATTTAATCGCATTATATACTTATCTTGAAATGCAAAATACTCCGTGTACTCTTTTAATGTATGCCAATAATTTGTCAACAAGAACTTCACCATTCGAAATTTTTTATGAATATTAACAATAAAATAATTTTTGTGTGTCCAGCTATTTATCATAATGAAATACCTTTCGTAGATGTATTATTCAGCATCAAGGATTTTGTATTGTATTCTTTCGTCCTATAAAAAAAAAAAAACATACACTTAAGATTTATTGCAATATTGAAACAAACATCTCGACACATCTGGCAACGTCGTATATCTCAGGGGAGGGGCTTATGTCCAATGTATTGTCCCGCAATGGGACAGAGAAAAATGTATCTAATAGTAAATGAAATAGATTATGCTTGCCTTTGAAATCAATATTTCGATCGATAGTACTTATTTTCCCGAAACAACAGAGTTCCAATTGATTTTTTTTTTTTTTGAAACAACAGCGTTCCAATTGGTTTTAGTTTTTAAAACCATTCACTGAGACTGACATGAAGGTACTAAAACGAAGACCAAGTTCCCTTAGATGTTTCATCATAAAGTGTCATACAAATAATGGTTTAGCTGACTATCACTGTGCAAAGTGTTTGCTCAATTTAGCTGCCTTACACTTAATAATAATAATAATAATAATAATAATAATAATAATAATAATAATAATAATAATAATAATAATTAAAAAAAAAAAAAACGTAATCGGAAATTCTCCGTAGATAATATAGTGTCCTAAACCGTATTCCAGTATAATACAGGCAACCGTAATTTGCACTCAACTTTGTTATTATCCTTTACGGGTTGATGACCGTAATATCACTCGTTTACGTCAATATATCCGTGTTTAAAACAGTAAATGCCTGGCAACATATATTCCAGGATTTTTACCGTATTTTAACGGCAATTTTTTAACAGCGTAGGATGGTTAAACATTGGTTTATTTTCCGTTCCCTAACCAATGGCCAATACAATAAAACTTTCGATGCAGCATTATATATTCATACACTTTTCTTCATACACAGTCATACCTTTTTCTCAACCAATATTGAAGAAATATTCAAAGACTTGTCCCCACAAGCAAATCCTGACACTTAAGGTAGACAAAATATTATTATTACTATTATTATTATTATTATTATTATTATTACTTGCTAAGCTACAACCCTAGTTGGAAATACAGGATGCTATAAACCCAGGGGCCCCAACAGGGAAAATAGCCCAGTAAGGAAAGGAAACAAGGAAGAAGAAAATATCTTAAGAACAGTAACACCATTTAAAAATATTTCCTATATAAACTATAAAAACTTCAACAAAACAAGTGGAAGAGGAAGAGAAATATAATACAATAGTGTGCCCGAGACCTACACAGACTCAAATCAGTCAATTGACTGACAGATCTTATCAAAGAGCACGTAATGGGTGTAATAAAGTAGTGGCATTACAGCGTATTGCGTAGCGAATTACACCAAGAAACCAATACACAATTTCTTTTAAACGGGTGGCTAGAGCGAAGCCATATCTATTGGTGAAACTTATGATAGTTTTATTCCACTTGGTTGAAAAAAAAAAAAAAACTTTTATAACTTGTGATATCATAAGTCTGTTTTATCATATATTGCTCAATTCCATACACTGTTAAAAAAGAACCGTAATTCTAATTGGAAAGTCTCCGTAATAATATACGGTTCTCAACCTTATTTCAGTAATAGAGGAGACCGTAATTTTACCCTACTTTATTTTCTTTTAGTTTTACGGGTTGGTGAACGTAATATTACTCCTTATCGCTAATATATCCGTTTTTTAAAACGGTAAATGCCTGGCAAAATATATTTCAGGATTTTTTACTTTTTTTTTTTTGGCGGCCATTTTTTAAGTGTAGGCTTTGTATCTCTAGTTATTGGTGTTTGGCATCTTTTCACAAACATAAAGAAGTTCTCTATCATTTTCTATTATTACCATTACTAGCTTAGCTACAACACTACTTAGATAAGCAGGATGCTATATAAGCAAGGGCTCCAACAGCGAAAGTAACCAAGTGAGGACAGGAAACAAGTAAACATAGAACAGTGTGTCAGAGTGGTCCCTCAATCAAGCGGAACTCTAAACCAAATGCAGTGGAAGAACATGGTACAAAGGCTATGGCACTACCCAAGACTGGAAAACAATGGTTTGATTTTGGACTTGGAAGTGTGTCAGAGTGTACCATCAAGCAAGAGAAGTCTAACCCAATACAGTGGAAGATCATGGTACAAAGGCTATGGCGCTACCTAAAACTGAAGAACAATGGTTTGATTTTGGACTTTGGGTGTCCACCTATGGAACTTCAATATACCTCACACAATGTTGCCATATTCTTCTCACATTACCGTGGTAGAAACATTCAAAACATTCTAGATTTACGATGACTACATTTATAATGTCCTATCCTTTGTTTACCCTCAAGGCTTTTAGCTACTCCTGCTACGTTTCTTTCCTTTTAAAGTTTTCTCCTAAAAATTGGTTCGTCAGGACATACTCTGTAACCACCTGATTGACAGGAGTATGGCCTTGAAAAGAGCCAGGAATCGGCGCAACTCTTTCCTTTAAAGATTTAGAGGCCACTCGTGAATGGCAGAGGCAAGGGAGAGTGACATTGCCCTGGCAAGCAGGACAATGCCCTAGAGGCTTACCATATATACACATGGTCAGCGCCCAAGCCCCTCTCCACCCAAGCTAGGACTAAGGAGGGCCAGGCAATGGCTGCTGATGACTCAGCAGATAGACCTATAGGCTCCCCCCCAAACACCCCCATCCTTAGCTTACAAAGATGGAGAGGTTGCGCCGATCAAAGAAACTAACGAATTTGAGCGGAACTAGAATCCCAGTCTGGCGTTCACCAGTCAGGGACGATACGACATCGGCCACCACATCTGGAAGTATCCCAGTGTTGAGGCGGAATTGGATATTCAGATCTCGTATCTTACCAAGACAAAAAAAAAAATGTCTGGTCCCTCAATAAAGTTACCAGCTTCTACAAGCTCAATTTCCTTTATTTCACCAGCTGGATCTATATCTTGCTGCTTCTAATGAAAAGGGGACACTGCTACTCTGTAACTTTTCAGCCAAAATGGTCAATCAGCTAAAGTCAATAAACTCGATCATTCTTCGCTACCATTTTCTAATTCTATTCCCTGTCCCTATCATTCGAGGCTCGTAATTTCCGCACGGTTTTAACACAACTGAAAAATGCAAGGCATCTCCAATGCTTCCACTTTAGAACGCAATTTACAAAAGGCTTCCAGTCATTCTATCTCGCGAAAGAGGCCATTATGACGTAGGCCTGAATTGCATTGTGGGTAAATTCGCGCGGGAAAATCCATCCGATGTAAATAAGACAAGAGATACAATCTAATTGCATCGATATAACTTAGCAACGGACACAAATACGAAGTAGCCTGTCTGTCCGTCCGACTGTTGTGTCGTCCGGAGCGCATCCTTTCCTCCGGCGGGGGGGCGGGGGGCGGGGGGCGGGGACGGGGCAAATGAACCGTTCTATAATTCATCAGCATCGCCAGCACCCGTCGTCCGATTACGTGTCAGCAAGGGAGCCGCTGACATTACAATGTTAAGCGGGCAATTTGACGGGGAAGAAAACAAAACCCTTTTTAAAAACGTGGAGAGAGAGAGAGAGAGAGAGAGAGAGAGAGAGAGAGAGAGAGAGAGAGAGAGAGAGAGAGAGATATTGTAGTGTCGTCGTAATGCATTTAGGGAAATGTAATTTGAAAGGTAATTGACGAGAGTTACGCCATATACACGATACACCCTATTTTGCTTTTGTATCACAGATACACTCTAGCATACACGTATATTTTCTTTCCTTTTCTTTGACTGAAGTTACGCGGATTTGCATAGGTTTATATAAGCTTGCGCTTGTGATCTGTTAGTTGGCTCCAAGTTATTATTATTATTATTATTATTATTATTATTATTAGTAGTAGTAGTAGTAGTATAATTATTGTTATTATTATTATTACTATTATTATTATTATTAATATTCTTATCATTCTTATTATCATAAGCTAAGCTAAAACTCTAGTTGGAAAAGCAAGATGCTAGAAGCCCAAGGGCTCCAACAGGGAAAACTTGCCCGGAGAGGAAAGGATACAAAGAAACAAATAAACTACTAGAGAAGAGATGGACAATCAATATAATATTATAATTATTATCATATTTACCATTATTATTATTAATGGGATAGTGTTTTACAAGCTCAGTGATCAAACATGACTCCTACAGAGCTGGCCCAAATAAATTTTTGGTTATATATACATTCATATGTATGCATACATATATATATATATATATATATATATATATATATATATATATATATATATGTATATATATATATATATATATATATATATATATATAATGATTATTTTGGACATTTAGACGTGTTTTTCATATTCATATAAGGCATATACTATACACCTCTTAATATCTGGAGTCTCTCTACCTAGGGATCAGAGACCCAAGGGAGAATCAACTCAAAAGATGATAGCTTCTGGTCTGCCGGGGAATCGAACCCAGCCACAAGAAACTGAAGTTCCATTGACTTTGCAACTCAGCTAATTTGTGGCTTAGTTGCTAATTCAATCATTGGAACCTCAGTTTCTTGGGACTGAGTTCGATTCCCGGCAGACCAGAAGCTATCATCTTTTGAGTTGATTCTCCCTTGGGTCTCTGATCCCTAGGTAGAGAGACTCCAGATATTAAGAGGTGTATAGTATATGCCTTATATGAATATGAAAAACACGTCTAAATGTCCAAAATAATCATTGTATGTATATGTATAAATGTATATATATACATATATATACAGTATATATGTATATAATATATATATATATATATATATATATATATATATTATATATATATATTGTATAATGTGATTGAAAAAAATTTCACTCATTTCTATTACTATTATTTTACAATTGACATCATAATTTAATTAGTATCAATATTATTATTATTATTATTATTATTATCATTATTATTATTATTATTATTATTATTATTATTAACTATAATCTCATAATGGCTAGATAAGAAAAGGTAAATTCTAAATCCGCACATGTTTTGTATTTCAAGTTGTCCATATATATTTATCAAAATCTCGAAGTATTTATTTTCAATTAAAACTTACATGTGGAAACCCAAAATGATGAGTTTGTACACATTTCACACATTTTGGGTAGGTTGACATTTGAATACCCACGCAAAATATGTGTAAATGTTAACAAAGAAACTTATTTCATGGGCTATCCGTGAAACATTCATGTAACAACCAAACATTGCGGCAACGTAAGATTACCCAAATGATTTTTTTTTTTTTTTGCATTGCACGAAATATTCCACAATCTGTGATCTAATTTATCATTTCATAAGTGCCGATATTTCTCAAAGATGCCGCTGTTTCAGATATCTTGAACCCTCTTTGCTAACAGGGACTGTTACATTTCACATGGGCACTGTCACTGACAGGCAGTATTAGAATTGTACCAACCGTGTGTCACACGATCGTACATAATTCATTTTGTGTATATATTATGCTTGTATCTTCGCTCTTCCCTCGCACTAAAAAGAACCAGAATAAACATGTCGGCGTTTCTCCTATGTAACATTGTCTGTTTTTCGGACATGAAATTTCCTGTTGCCTTCAGGTTTTGTATATAAAGGAGAGTGTTCTATAATAAATTAGCTCAGTTGCTTTCATACTGCCTTTGAGTTCACAACCTTCTCTCGGCTCGTCACAGAATGAAATCAAGAAATTTTAGATTGACTATCTGTATCTTCTTTCCCTGCGTAGCTGTCTGCACCACGTAATCCCTTAGACAGTACTTTCCAATTCAAGTTTATCTGTTTGTATCTGGAAAGCCATGTAACTGCTTGATTATAATCTCTCTCTCTCTCTCTCTCTCTCTCCTCTCTCTCTCTCTCTCTCTCTCTCTCTCTCTCTCTCTCTCTGTCAGTCGTTGTCGGCAAGTCGCATTAAGATTGACGTTAATCCCTTCTTTGTGTCAGTCCGTCAAAATCGATCTTTCGTTCGTGTGGCTTTCAAAGGTATCAATGTGCTTGAATCTACGCTTTCTTTCCATCCTGTCTTTCTTTCTCTCTGTCTTTCTCTCTTGCGTAGCAGTTGGTTGGCATCATTAAATATTCAGTGAATCAAGCACTCCCATCGGAGTATCCAAACGAACACAAACTATTTGTATTTCAACAATAATTTTCAAAACAATAACAATCTTCGCTTCCACACAGTATGGGCTAGAAAAGGGTATTAGACTTCGAACAGTATTGCTATTTGTACTTCATTCTTTTTTTAAAACAATAAAAATTTTCGCTTCCACCTAGTCTGGTCTAGAAAAGGGTATTAAACTGTCTGTTCCTTAGATATCTATATTAAACATCCATTTTAAAGATACAAAGTAACAATTGAAATATTAATGATAAAAATTCATTTCCTTGCACTCTGCACCAAAATAAATAAATAAACTAAATGGCAGAATAATTTTTGTTAATTGCATATATTACAGGTTACTGCGCTTACATTACGGTAGAAAACTAATCTTGTATAAAAACACCTATAAAATATAGCGAAACCACCAACATTAGATGTAGACATTTTACTTCATTACCCAAAAGCCAACCCAACCCAACACAACCCAATTTTCCCTATAAAAGAGAGAGAGAGAGAGAGAGAGAGAGAGAGAGAGAGAGAGAGAGAGAGAGGAGGAGAGAGAGAGAGAGAGAGAGAGAGAGAATATCGTGAAGGAATGGTATTAGTCACCAACCCGTGAAGATCATAACAAAAGTAGGGTAAAAATTACGGTCGCCTGTATATTACTGAAATACGACTCAGAACAGTATATTTTTACGGAGAATTTCCGAGTAACAGTGTAGTTTAATACGTACCAAAGACTATGCCAATGGGTTCATAACTCACATACAAATAACTCTGAAAATCAGAATTAATTGCAGAGTATATAATGCTACTGGAACTAAAGGAATGCATAAAAAGGAATAATTTTAACGTTGATTTGATCATTTAGTATAGAAGTCGACGCCGGGTATACAGCAATAGCCCTTGTGTACAGAACTCCTCAGCTGATCTATCTATTGTTCACCTATTAATTCTCTCTCTCTCTCTCTCTCTCTCTCTCTCTCTCTCTCTCTCTCTCTCTCTCTCAGTGATCGGTGCTCTGTCATAACGCACACCATCATATAAATGGTAAATAATAAGTGCCTGTACAAACCCATTCATAGGTAATCCCCCCCCTCTCTCTCTCTCTCTCTCTCTCTCTCTCTCTCTCTCTCTCTCTCTCTCTCCTCTCTGTCAAAACGCATAACATCATATAATCATAAATAATGAGTGTTTCAAAGAACTAATCCTACCGCTACCTGTACAAACCCATTCATGATATTCATAAGTAATCCTCTCTCTCTCTCTCTCTCTCCTCTCTCTCTCTCTCTCTCTCTCTCTCTCTCTCTCTCAGTGATCGGTGCTCTGTCATAACGCACACCATCATATAATGGTAAATAATGCACACCATCATATAATGGTAAATAATAAGTGCCTGTACAAACCCGATTCATAGGTAATCCCCCCCCCCTCTCTCTCTCTCTCTCTCGCTCTCTCTCTCTCTCTCTCTCTCTCTCTCTCTCTCTCTCTCAGTGATCGGTGCTCTGTCATAACGCACACCATCATATAATGGTAAATAATGCACACCATCATATAATGGTAATA
>NC_090734.1:147698089-147700589 GCF_036898095.1 Palaemon carinicauda
TTGACAAGTCATTATTCAGGGAAAAAAAAAAAATTATTTGCTGGCCAATTAAAAAAATTAACCATGTGGCCTTTTTCTTGCAGTTGAATTAATATAGCCGATGATATATATAATATATATATATATATATATATACATACATACATACATACATTCATACATACATACATATATATATACATACATATATATATATATATATATATACAGTACCTGTAGGCTTGTCAGTTTTTATTTAGTCTCACCATTCACTATAGTACCTATTGATGACATGCCTTAGATAATAGGCAATTGAATTTACCATTTTCAAAAACACTTTAATAGAATTAATTGAACTATGTATAAAAGATTGTAAATTTGAATTCAATGGGAGCTTTTATGCATAAACATTTACATCAAGTAAACAAAAGGATAATGAAACACCTAATAAGGTTAGACCAATGAAATTAAAATATTTAAATAAGAGCACTTGTGATGTCTGGCAACTTTCCAAAAACTGAAGGCACGCATGCGCGTGACTTTGATTAAACCACCTAAACTAAGCATTTAATTGGTGTAATGTCTATCGACAAAGATTGTGATTAGAAGCCAGAAAACGTGATCGAAATACTCTGGCCAAACCTGATACATAAATAAATACAATTTAAACAACCTGAAGGCGAAATAAACTTTCACATTCATTGGACCGGTCTTCTCGAGTTGCCAGCTAATAAAAAAAAAAACGTATTTTTAATCGGAAATTCTCCATAACAGTATACTGTTCTCATTTGTATTTCCGTAAAATACAGGCGACCGTAATATTACCTTAATTTGTTACTATTACTTTTTACGGGATGGTGACCGTAATATCTCTCCTTTACGTCAATATATCCGTTTTTAAAACGGTAAAAATCCTGGAATAAATGCTGTCAGGCATTTACCGTTTTTCCTTTACGGCAGATTTTTAGCAACCTATAAATAAGATTTTCTTTTTAACTGAACATATGCCTGGACAGTGGACAACGTCCTGATGCTCGCTCTCTCTCTCTCTCTCTCTCTCTCTCTCTCTCTCTCTCTCTCACAGATTTTTCCTTTCATTCTGTCACTCAAAATTTGGTCACTTTATGAATTATCCTTTTTGATGATTAATAATAATAATAATAATAATAATAATAATAATAATAATAATAATAAAGCAGAAGAAGAAGAAGAAGAAGAAGAAGAGCAAACAGAGAGAGAGAGAGAGAGAGAGAGAGAGAGAGAGAGAGAGAGAGAAAACACTAATAACACCTACAATAATTCAGTTACAATTGTAAAGTATAAGAATTTTCTCCCATCTTCTATATTCCCCATTCTCACGGAATAAATATGGGGCAAGAGTTTGCCAACCCTTTCGGCCTCCGGATATAAAGAAATGGTCCCAATCTCTAGCTATTAATAATAGATAAAGATACAAACAAATTGGATCTTTAAGAAACAACAATGGATGGAAAATCTGGATCTTTAAGATATGAACTAATTTTAAGTAAATAGAATTAGATGAAAAATCTGGATCTTTAAGATATGAACTAATTTTAAGTAAATAGAATTAGATGAAAAATCTGGATCTTTAAGATATAAACTAATTTTCAGGAAATAGAATTAGATGAAAAATCTGGATCTTTAGGATATAAACTAATTTTCAGGAAATAAAATTAGATGAAAAATCTGGATCTTTAAGATATAAATTAATTTTAAGTAAATAAAATTAGATGAAAATCTGGATCTTTTAAGATATATACTAATTTTAAGGAAATAAAATTAGATGAAAAATCTGGATCTTTAAGATATAAACTAATTTTAAGTAAATAAGATTAGATGAAAAATCTGTATCTTCAAGATATATACTAATTTCAAGGAAATAAAATTAGATGAAAAATCTGGATCTTTAAAATATAAACTAATTTTAAGTAAATAAAATTAGATGAAAAATCTGGATCTTTAAGATATAAACTAATTTTAAGTAAATAAAATTAGATGAAAAATCTGGATCTTTAAGATATAAATTAATTTTAAGTAAATAAAATTAGATGAAAATCTGGATCTTTTAAGATATATACTAATTTTAAGGAAATAAAATTAGATGAAAAATCTGGATCTTTAAGATATAAACTAATTTTAAGTAAATAAAATTAGATGAAAAATCTGGATCTTTAAGATATATACTAATTTAAGGAAATAAAATTAGATGAAAAATCTGGATCTTTAAGATATAAACTAATTTTAATTAAATAAAATTAGATAAATTTGTACCTTTAAGATATAAACCAGTTTTAGGTAAATACAATTAGATGTAAATCTGGATCTTTAGAAAATAAAATTATCTTCAGTAAATAAAATTAAGATGAAAATTGTGAATCTTTAAGAAAATTTAAGAAAAGAATTTATCTTTAATAAATAAAATTAGATGAAAAATCTGGATATTAAGAAATAAAATTATCTTCAGTAAATAAAATTAGATGAAAAATCTGGAAATTTAGGG
>NC_090734.1:147705589-147710648 GCF_036898095.1 Palaemon carinicauda
AGAGAGTTGTTATATACTTCTGGAAGCATAGTGGGATAGGCTTGGCAATTAACTTTATGGTCACATTACAATTTGTACAATGAACAAACTTACAGAACTCCACGTACTGCTGTCAACATCATAGACATAGAATCATGGTTTTGTAAGGATATCACGGAACGCAGGAGAGAGAGAGAGAGAGAGAGAGAGGGAGAGAGACACTAAACAGTATTTCTTGGATCTTTAATGGGGAGTATATTCTTCTAGTATAATACAAATAACAACAATAATGATAATAGATAATAATGTTGTTGATAATTTATCTAAAAACCATAGTAAATCAATACCTGTCCTTTTCTGATCTCAACAAATACCTGAACAGGATTCTTCCTTCCATTTGAATAACAAAACAGAACAAAAAAAATAATATTCGTTCAATTAAACCTCGAAAGGGCTGGTTGTCACTTTTTCTTCCAGGAATACAAAGGCCTATCTGGACTGATATCAAAGGTGCTCCCCTTCTCTGGGGGACGAGATGACGACGACTACAAGAAAGGTATAAATAAATAAATACAATTCGAAGGTAGAACCGTAGAAGATCCTTCCTTCTCGGTTCTTTAAGGCGGTGTTGCCATATAGCGCTTTCTGGGTTTTCAATGCCGATAAACTGTTAGCTAAATTGGCATTGTTAGTGGCAAACTTACTAGTGGTGTGTGCGTGTGCTAGCGAGTGGTTACTGATTTTACTAGACTAACGTAAAAAAGTATGGATTTTTAGTTAAATTTTTAGAAAAGATGCTAAACGTAGCGAGAAAATGCGTTTGTGTGATTCGGCCTAAACTAAGTGGTCAGACTACAGCGAGGTATCGTATATAATAGAAACCATATAGGCGATATGAAATAATGCAATGATATGCGTCTATTAATGGAATATTAACCAATTGAGAGAGAGAGAGAGAGAGAGAGAGAGAGAGAGAGAGAGAGAGAGAGCCTTTCTTACGAGTTTAAAACATAGAGGAAATTGTACGGATATATCAAATTTCCGCAAGACGAATTTTCGCTTGTCAACAAACAAGATGGCGAAACCAGTAAGATTTGGGGAAAAACATAAGAGAAGTTCTTGACAGGATGTATTCAGAATATCAATAGTTAATGTCTAAAAAAACATAATCAAAACACTTGCAATTTACAATACCATAATATGAAATATGTCGACTATTTAGCTGAAAATGTTACCAGCTCGTATTATCATTATTACTAGCCAAGCTACAACCCTAGTTGGAAAAGCAAGATGCTATAAGCCCAAGGGCTCCAATAGGGAAAAAAATAGCCCAGTGAGGAAAGGAAATAAGGAATATATAAAGGATGAGAATAAATTAACAATAAATAATTCTAAAAACAGTAACAACGCAAAAAACAGATATGTCCTATATAAACTATTAACAACGTCAAAAACAGATATGTCATATATAAACTATAAAAGACTCATGTCAGCCTGGTCAAAATAAAAACATTTGCTCTAACTATGAGCTTTTGAAGTTCTACTAATTTAACTACCCGATTAGGAAGATCATTCCACAACTTGGTAACAGCGATACTTTTAAGAGATGGGCAACCCTAATATAATTGTATTTAGACAACGGTCTATCCAGAATGATTATAACAACAGCTTGCAATGTCAATGAGGAAAATAGACTGAGAATGATCAAAGTATGGCGGTGCCTAGCAATAAAACATCGATGAAGGAGGTGGGAGGAAGAGTCTCGCCAGCCATAAAGATGAGACTATATGAAAGGGTCTATGGGCCATGTTGACAAGAGAATAAAGGGGGGGGGAGGGGCAATTAGGAGCCAAGACTTCAATCTACTGATATTGATCACCAAGCAGAGTCAATACTAGAGATTGTAAAAGGGAAAGAAAGAGAAAAAGGAAAAGTGAACACTGGCGCTATAAGCTTTAAGTGCGTCTATATGAGATTTACATCTAGTGGAGAACATGCCTGAATATGAATATCTAAGTGGAGAGAGAGAGAGAGAGAGAGAGAGAGAGAGAAGAGAGAGAATTATTTAAAAATAGGGTGTAAGGTTGTGTGTGTCACCATGACCAGCAAAAGTTGGTTTGCTATGAGCGATCACACAAAAGTCTCCCATCATCACCAATCCGCAGTGGCCAACATTGTGACGAAAATTGGCCATACCCCAGACGTGGATAAGGACATTTCTGAGGCCTTTGACCTGCAATGGAGTAGGTACGGCTGTATTGTTGTGTGTGTGTGTGTGTGTATATATATATATAGATATATATACTTAATATATATATACTATATATATATAATTATATATATATATATATATATATACATTTATATATATATAGTATATATATATATAAATCACCATCAGCCGTTGATTTCCACTGCAAGGCAAAGGCCTCAGGCATTTCCTTCCACTCCCGTCTGTTTATGGTCTTTCTAACCCGTCTATACCCGAAAATTTCCTTAGCTTGTCAATCTATCGTCTTTTCTCCCTTTTCCTGCTTCGCTTGTAATATCTAGAGACCCATTCTGCATGTGTGTGGTGTATATATATATATATATATATATTTATATATATATATATCATATATATATACATATATATATTATATTTATATATATATATATATTTATAATAATTATATATATATATATATTTATATATATATATATATATATACAGTATATATATATATACAGTATATATATATATCTATATATATATACATAATATATATATATATATATATTATATATATATAATATAGTATATATATATATATATACTATTAAACATATAATACATATTTCTTAAAAGCATGCATATCTACACTTTGCTCGCATAAAGTAGGTTATACAAATATGTACACACACAAACTATCTATCTATCTATCTATCTATCTATAATATATATATATCTATATATATATATATATATATATATATCCACACTTATTCTTATAATAACTATTATTCCAAATATCTTCTGAGCATCAACCATAAAAAATCCCCAAGCCACCACTGTCCCACCAAGAATTACAAAACACATTTTGGCACGCAAAGCCATTGACGAGGATACGGAACTAAAGTAAATTCCCGGTGCAGATGAAGCAACGGAACATTAAAAACAGAAGCGTGTTATTGTCAGAGGAGCATGAAAACGACACTAGCAAGTAATAATAATAATAATAATAAATAATAATAATAATAATAATAATAAATAATAATAGGCTCATGGAACTATCCCTTAGTTACAGTAAGTGTAAAGCGGGAAACTTATGCAAATACAATATTATCATCATTATTGTTATTATTATATTATTATTATCCTTACTATTATTATTATTATTATTATCATTACTATTTATTATTATTATTATTATTACTTGCTATGCTACAACTCTAATTGGAAAAGCAGGATGCTATAAGCTAGGGGTCCTAATAGGGAAAATAGCCCGATGAGGAAAGGAAACAAGGAAAAATAAAATATTCTAAGAACAGCAATAACGTTAAAATAAATATTCCTAAATAAAATATGAAAACTTTAACAAAAGGGAGGTATATAAATTACATAGAATAGTGTGCCCGAGTGTACCCTCAAGCAAGAGAACTCCGGTATACTTATAACTCAAGAATTAAGAGTGCAGTTGAATTTTACAATCAGCTGGGGAATATATATATATTATATATATATAAAGAGAGAGAGAGAGAGGAAGAGAGAGAGAGAGAGAGACTAACAACTCAGGAGTTTATAGGTCTATGCATCATAGCTATGCAGTCAAGAACTTCAATATATCGAGATGAAACACAAAGAGCAAACGGGTATGATGTTCACCGCAGCTCAACAAAACAAAATCTAATTTTTAAAATCAAAATCCAGGATAAACAATTAACGAAGATTATGACACAAAACCACTTTCAATTTGAAATGAAAACTTTAAGTATACAAGTTAAGTTCTCGAGAGTTCATCCAAGAAAAGGGAAAACCAATAAACTTCTCCCCCTATTTTCCAGAATAACTTCCCTCAACTTCTACAGGTCCCAGGACCCATCAGTGTATAGGGGTGTATGGGTACTGATAGGTCCTCTCTAGAGGATAGACCGTCAGTCTTTCCCGGGGCGCCTTCTCTGGCCCTGAGAAAGTCCCTAGCCTGCATAGGACTACGATCCTGGAAAATTATCATCATCATCATCACCATTATTATTATTATTATTATTATTATTATTATTATTATTATTAGTTAAGCTACAACCCCAGTTGGAAATTAGTATGCTATAAACAGCACTAGGGCTCCAACAAGGAAGATAGCCCAGTGAGGAAAGGAAATAAGAACAGGAAATATAGTGTGCTTGAGTGTACCTCAAGCAAGAGAACTCTACCCCAAAACAATGAAGACCATGGTACAGAGGCTACGGCACTACCCAAGACTAGAGAACAATGGTTTGATTTTGGAGTGTCCTTCTCCTAGAAGAGCTGCTTACCATAGCTAAAGAGTCTCTTCTACCCTTACCAAGAGGAAAGTAGCCACTGAACAATTACAGTGCAGTAGTTAACCCCTTGTGTGAAAGAAGAATTGTTTTGTAATCTCATTGTTGTCAGGTGTATGAGGACAGAGGAGAATCTGTAAAGAACGGGCCAGACCTTCTAGAAACGCTGCTTACCAAAGCTAAAGTCTCTTCTACGCTTATAGTGGAAAAGTAGCCACAGAACAATTACAATGCAGTAGTTAACCCCTTGAGCAAAGAATATTTTTTCAAAAGAAACTCCTAAAGACAATTTCCAGATCATTTCCTCATCGTTCCCGAGTCATTACTCATTCTGCATTCCACATTCCCGTCCATAACCTATCTCTCTCTCGAATGCATACCCCCCCCCTCCCCCCAGAGAAGAGCCACCCTAGTCCCATATCACTCTGTTCCAACGGGGAAGCTGTTAAAGACCTCCTTGAGCCAGTTTACACTGCAATCGTCTCCTAGTAATTGCAATGCAAATGTCGAATTTGCTCTCTCTCTCTCTCTCTCTCTCTCTCTCTCTCTCTCTCTGTTT
>NC_090734.1:147711148-147716148 GCF_036898095.1 Palaemon carinicauda
ATACGGATTTATAACATTACGATAAAATATTTTTATATCTACTTCTATCATCGCGTTTACTCCCAGCCTTTGAACAAATCCGATTACTGATTATTGATAAAAAAAAATGAATTTGTCCTCGATTTGAGTCACGTGATCTCTTTCGTCAACGCCAGGTAGGGAATACTTGGAGGATTTAAAGTTTTAAAGGCCGCTCATGAATGGCAGAGGCAAGGGACAGTGACATTGCCCTATCAGGCAGGACAATGCCCTAGAGACTGACCATATTATACATGATCAGCACCCAAGCCCCATATCCACTCAGGGTAGGAACAAGGAGGGCCAGGCAATGGCTGCTGATGACTCAGCAGATAGTACTTTAGTCTCCCCAAATCCCCCAACCTTAGCTCACAAAGATGGTGAGGTGGCGGCAACCAAGTTTGAGCTGGACTCTTAGTCTGGCGTTCACCAGTCAGGGACGTGACGTAATCTGCCACCGCAACCCTGAACATATGATTTTTTTTTTTCTTTTGATAGGAAAGATGTGTGAAAGAAGAGCGAGGTCAGTTAGCTAACTAACCATTGTAGGGAAGAGTTGGGAAACCTAAATATTATTATTATTATTATTATTATTATTATTATTATTACTATTATTATTACAAGTTATTCTATAACCCTAGTTGAAAAGGCAGGATGCTTTAAGCCCAGGGGCTCCAACAGGGTAAACAGGTCAGTGAAGAAAGGAAACAAAGAAAATAAATTATTTTAAGAACAGTAACATTAAAATGGGTATCTCCTATATAAAAATGAAAACTTTAACAAAACAAGCGGAAGAGAAATAACATTGAATAGTGTACCCGAATGTAAAGTGTGGTTGTAACCATAATTTTATTTATATAAAAGGAACATTTTTCAATTGGAGAGTTTGAGTCCGAATTGGGTACATGTCCTGGTCTGACGTCTTCATCTGCTGGGTTCGTTTTCTGGATTCTCTTCTGAACTCTCTTCGTCTCGTCTTTCAGATATGACTTATTGATTGCAGTCAAAAGGATGTGCGGTGGTCCGATCTAGTGGTGGGAATGACGAATGAGAGATTTGTGATAATTGTAATGCAATAGAAGGATTTGGAAGTTTCCTGTTTAATTATTATTATTATTATTATTATTATTATTATTATTATTTCTACTAAGCTACAACCTTAGTTGGAAACGCGAGATGCTATAAGCCTAAGGGCACTAGCAGGAAAAATAGCCCAGAGAGGAAAGGAAATAAGGAAACATTACGGGAAGTTTAAGAACAATAATTACATTAAAATGAATCTTTCACATATAAACTATAAAAACTTGAAAAAACAAGAGAGTAATAACTTCAAAATAATGAGAGGAAGCGAAGCATGATAGAATAGTGTGCCCGAATGTACCCTCAAG
Organism: Palaemon carinicauda; assembly: GCF_036898095.1. Lineage (NCBI taxonomy): Eukaryota > Metazoa > Arthropoda > Malacostraca > Decapoda > Palaemonidae > Palaemon > Palaemon carinicauda. The sequence goes on from NC_090734.1 coordinate 147,712,555, forward strand.
CAAGAGAACTCTAACCCAAAAAGTGGAAGATCATGGTACAGAGGATATGGCACTACCCTAGACTAGAGAACAATGGTTTAATTTTGGAGTGTCCTTCTCCTAGAAGAGCTGCTTACCATAGCTACCCTTACCAAGAGGAAAGTAGCCATTGAACAATTACAGTGCAGTACTTAAATTCTGAGAGAAGAATTCTTCTTGATTCGACCGAAAAAGGACCAAGTTAGGCAAATGCTTCTCTTAGTACTCGTGCTTCAAGACTTTTAAAACTGTTCCTTGAATCTGCATTTTGAAGATATAGTGTTACTGCGTCATTCATCTTTTTGCATAAGGTTGAAGATACTTCATATGATCAGTAGGGTATACACACGTGTTTGCACATACATACCCTACACACAGGTGTGCGTGTTTGTATATATATATATATATATATATATATATATATATATATATATATATATATATATATATATATATATATATATATATATATATATATATATATATATATATATATAATATGATATATATATATATATATATATATATATATATATATATATATATATATATATATATATATATATATATATATATATTTATATATACGTGTGTGTGTGTGTGTTCTGTCTGTCTGTCTGTGTGTGGCTGCCAGCGCATGTGTTTCATCAAAAGCTATTTTGCTAATATTAACCTTCTAAGGTTAGCGTGTGGGTTTTAAGAATAATACTTCCCAAGGTGTTAATCATTGAATCCTCCTCCTCCCTCCTCCTCCTCCTCCGTGACCATTGCTTACTGCATGACCAAATGCCGTCTGCAGGAGTGCCGCCAGGGCCTCCACGTCGTCGTCATGCCCCCCCCCCCTCCCCTAACTCCCCAGACGCCACAGACGATCGATAATATCGTCGCAGCGTCAAGGGCATTCGAGGTAAATAACACACCACACACACTCACACACACACCACACACACACACACACACACACACACCAGGTTCGATTCGCTCCGGTGGAGGAGGTACGAAGGAGGAAAGGGGGAGAATAACCCCTCTTTCCTGTCTGCTATGTCTCCCCCCCCCTCCCCTTCTATCAGTGGCCCTAGTACTACCCCTCCCCCTTACTGTCTGTTTTGGGAGACGCGGTTTGTGTTTCAGGAGAAGGCCAGCTTCATGTAATGCAGATAAAATTACCTTAACTAGATTTAAAGTAACCGTGATTTAAATTACAATGAAAATAACAAGTGCAGAAATGGCGTTATTTGTCACAACAATGCCTAAAAATAACAGTCATTAAACGTGACTCAAGTAACAAAGGTGATAATAAAAGAACATCATCAGGAACAGAAGTAACATCAAAGTAACTATATAAAGATTACGTCCAAAACTGTTATTATTATTATTATTATTATTTTTATTATTATTATTATTATGACCTAAGTTACAACCTTAGTTAGAAAAGCAGGATGCTAGAAGCCTAAGGTCTCCAATAGGGAAAAATACAATAATAGCAAAGTCGTATATATATATATATATATATATATATATATATATATATATATATATATATATATATATATATATATATATATATATATATATATATATATATATATATATATATATATATATATATATATATATATATATATATATATATATATAAAAAACTTTCCAATATTATAGCCACTTCACTTATTCTCCAACCCATTTAATAATAATAATAATAATAATAATAATAATAATGATAATAATAATAATAATAACTGGTTTACTAGTTGCATGAGTTTCTCACATACGGTTGAAGCCAATAGACCTAGCAGTAATACAAATGAGGTAAGATAAATTTCACAGAAGATGGAAATAGGTAAAGTGAAGAAAAATTGGTTAGTTATTGATTTATTAATTGTAAAAGAAAAATAAGTTGCCAACGGCACTTGATTGTCAGGTTAAAATCGGAAGTTTGCCAATGTCAGCATTATGATGTGATGAAATTTACTTATAACCTTATAATAGATTTATTTGATATTTTGTTGCCTCTCTTCATGAGATGTAAGATTCTCTCTCTCTCTCTCTCTCTCTCTCTCTTTCTCTCTCTCTCTCTCTCTCTCTCCTCTCTCTCTCAGATACAACACCAAAATAGCTAATACATGGAACAGGCTAAACGAATTCAAGATTAAGTTACAGATCGTAAAAATTCTATAAATGTTTAGAACTAATTCGCTCTAACCCAAGAGTAAATGAAGTCTCCGCCAATCGACTGAAAATGTAGTATTGAGACATCCAAAATCTCTCTCTCTCTCTCTCTCTCTCTCTCTCTCTCTCTCTCTCTCTCTCTCTCTCTCTCTCTCTCGAAGAGTTCATTACACACCTCCGTATCAAATTGGTCTAAAGCTGTCACTTTCTTTTGGAGTTATTACTCGGAACGGTTCTTCCGTTTTGTTTTAAGAAATTGTACTCGAAGTATTTTAACTATACGCACCGGTACTTTGGTGCTATGCACGGTCTAGGTATACTACCGTCTATGGTAGAAAATCTGTACATTGCTGCACCGAGTCGCTAATTATATTCTATATTGAAGCAAACTGAATCTACATACATTTTTGCTACGTTGATACCTCTTAAGCATAGACTAGAGAACTGTTTTGACTACTATAACAGCTATTTCGAGAAATATTTCAGTGGCAAAATACTGAAAGTTGCTAAATATAACCGTTCTCTTTGTGACACTGGTTTTAGACCCACCGGATTGAAAATATGCTGTTGGACGCCTCTCAGGTAGATAATCGGCGTATATGCGTTATACCGCTACTGAACGTTACGCACATACGCATAGTGTTAATGAGCAGGCGTCGAAATGCAGCGAGTAATATCTTTTGTCACGCAGATTGACAATTTTCTACTGCATTTAGCTCTAGCTACTTATGTAGTACGTTCTTGCAAGCTACACACACACACACACACACACTTTTATGTTGTGAAAAGTGTGTACGCGGCTTTTGTTTACCGCATAATGGAAGAGGCCGCTAAAGTCATGAAGATGAATGTTGAGGTAAGGAGAGTAAAAAAAAAGTCTTTAATTATTTAGCACAGATCTAGAAGTAATCCTCTCATAGAGAGAGAGAGAGAGAGAGAGAGAGAGAGAGAGAGAGAGAGAGAGAGAGAGAGAGAGAGAGAGAGAGAGAGAGACTGCCTTCATAGGGGTGTGGTGGACGATAGGAGACAAGAGAGGACAGGAAAGTTAGGACAGTCACAGGAAGGTAACTTTGTCCCCTCCACACACACCCTCCCCCCTTATCCAAGGTCAGATTACCGCTGGGTAACCGCACTCTCTCTCTCTCTCTCTCTCTCTCTCTCTCTCTCTCTCTCTCTCTCTCTCTCTCTCTCGAGGAGGTCATGAACTGGATTGGGCACGCTTAGCTGCCCCTGAATAAAAGACACTAATGAGACCGAATTTGAGGAGACGTGAATTTTTCCAAGACCGGAGGCCACTCACACCCAGGCACAAAGAGACGTACAAACGAACGCATGCAATGCATGCATGCATGCACGCGCACATTAAACCGGGGTTGATTCACCCCTCACGAACAAAGTTATACACGC
>NC_090734.1:147721148-147746148 GCF_036898095.1 Palaemon carinicauda
TATTTTTCTTTCCTTTTCATTAATTTTTTCGTTTCCTTTTTGTTTCTCTACTTTATAAAGTTATAGAAATAGTTTGAAATAAGATATAATTTTTCTTCTCATATTAAAACAGCAAATATAAAAATTTATTAGGTTTATTTTTCTTTCCTGTTCATTAATTTTTTCGTTTCCTTTTTGTTTCTCTTCATTATAAAGTTCATGCCACTTCCCGCATCGTTCACTCCAGTTCACGCCAGTTCCCGCTCTCTTCACTCCAGTTCACGCCAGTTCCCGCTCTCTTCACTCCAGTTCACTCCAGTTGGCGCATCGTTCACGACTATTTCACGATTATTTTGTGCGTGCCAATGCGTGCCACAAACTTTAAACATTTCAAAGTTCTGGGCACGCATGGTACGCATTGGTACACTCTGGCACGCGAATTCCAGCACTGTTCACGACATTTTCACGACTCGTTCAAGCGAGTTTACCCATCAATACGTGCCAGTGCGTGCCACGAATGCGTGCAAGTGTCAGGTACCCTTTAGAATAATAAAGATAGCGGATGTATTTGAATGGTGTTACTGATCTTAAGAATTTTTATATTTCTCATTCATAACTTTTTACAATTATTTTATTCATTTCCTTATTGTGCTTTTTTCCCTGTTGGAGCCCTTGAACTTTTAGGGTCCTGCTTTTATTATTATTATTTATTATTATTATTATTATTATTATTACTTGCTAAGCTACAACCGTAGTTGGAAAAGCAGGATGCTATAAGCCCAGGGGCCCCAACAGGGAAAGTAGCCCAATAAGGAAAGGAAACAAGGAAAAAAACAAATATTTTTAGAACAGTAACAACATAAAAATATATATTTCCTATATTCCCTATGATTTTGGAGTGGTGTTCTTCTAGAAGAGCTGCTTACCATAGCTAGAGAGTCTCTTTTACCCTTCCCAAGAGGAAAGTAGCCACTGGACGATTACAGTGCAGTAGTTATCCCCTTGGGTGAAGAATTGTTTGGTAATCTCAGTGTTGCCAGGTGTTTGAGGACAGAGGAGAATATGTAAGGAATAAGCCAGGCTATTCGGTGTATGTGTAGGTAAAGGGAAAGTGAACCGTAACCAGAGAGAAGCATCTAGTGTAGTACTGTCTGGCCAGTCAAAGGACCCCATAACTCTCTAGTGGTAGTATCTCAGTGGGTGGCTGGTGCCTTGGCTATTAATATTAACTAAATGTTCACAATTTCTTATTACTTTCATTAACAAAGTTGGAAGGAGGTTATGTTTTCGCCTCTGGTTGTCGGTTTGTTTCTTTGTTTCTTTGTCAACAACTTCGTGACCACTTTCAGGGATTAATTATTATGTTGAAACGTGGAAGTGATTAAATTTGGAAACTCCCAGGTCAAAGGTCAAGGTCGAGAAAAAGGTCTACTGAACGTTAACGTCAAGTTCGCGCGTGGTTCTCACACATACAAATACGCCTATGGTATAGATTGATTCTGGGAAAGGCAAGCTGGTTTCAGAATAAGCTGCCGTGGTGGAGGTCTGCACTCTGAGTGCTTTTCTAGATGTTATTGTCACAATGCAAATTGCAACACTATTTTGATAATTCAACAAGTCGAAGTACGCATATAAGGAAACCGAACAAAATGAGTAATGTAATGAAATTAGAAGAATCGTATAGCAATGACAAATAGGTAAGGGTTATGGTAACATAACCCTCCCTGCCTGTCGATCTTTTGGACTGTGTTTCGAGATCCGTTCAAGCTTTATAGCTTTTGTATTGTCTGCAGTCTCACCATCCTTGTCAGCTAAGTATTGAGATTTTGGTTGAGACTATAGTTCTAACTACTGAGTCATCAGCAGCCATTGCCTGGTACTACCTTGTCCTAGCTTGGGTGGAGAGGGGCTTGGGTGCTGTTCATATGTATATATGATCAATCTGGATTGTCAGTGTTCCATGGCTCTGCCGTTAATGAGCGATGTTTAAACCTGGCCGATGTGGTAACCCCCTTGACTGTTGAACGCCAGACTGGGGTTCGAGTCCCGGTCAAACTTGTTAGTCTCTTTGGTTGCTGCAACCTCACCATCATTTTGAGCTGTGAAGGAGGGGAGTTTTGGGGAGCCTATAGGTCTATCTGCTGAGTCATCAGCAGCCATTGCCTGGCCCTCCTTGGTCCTAGCTTGTGTGGAGAGGGTGCTTGTTCGCTGATCATTCGTATGTATGGTCAGTCTCTAGGGCATTGTCCTGCTCGATAGGGCACTGTCACTATCCTTTGCCTCTGCCATTTTAGAGTGGCCTTTAAACCTTTGATAAGCTGGGAAACGTAATTTATGTGAAATTGCCCTACAGAATAGCATTTGCTCCAAATTCCACTACTTCAAGCATTTCCGGAATGACCACTATAAAGTATTACTTAGTATTACGATAGGAAACATGTGTTAGAATTGTGAGCATACTGTGGGACTAAATTGCATGGTCTTTTTTATTATTAAATTTTTGAAAAGTTTATTTTTTTTTCTTTATTTGAACTTAACATTTATACTTTTGCAGTTGCCAAATATGCCAACAGTTTTTCTCACTTTTCCTGAAGCATTTAAGCTAGTATCCATTTCAGTTATGAAAATTACCAATGGCTAATTTGAAATAGAATGTGGAATAGTCTTTCAAGATCTGAGTGCACAGGATTTTCAAATAATAATAAAAAAAAAAAAAACTTATACGTAAGCTGTGCAGAGATTAATATTTAGATCAAGGATAAGAAATAGTGTACTTAAAGTTTTCGTCTAAGCGAGGTTTACACAATCGAATGGTTCCTCGAACCCGGAAGTCGAACCTACTTGTCAAACGGTTCGGAGAAATGGAATCTTTTTTTTTTTTTTTTTTTATTAGCAAGACAGATTATACAGATACAGTTACAATAGTGTTTATATTATGCTACATAAATAATATTAAGGTTGCAAACATCTTAACTCACAATGAATTCCATATTTGATACATCTTACTTTTGTTTAATTCCAAAAGTTTGTTATATCGTTCTCCATCAATCATCCTTCGCTGCTCCAAAATATATCTTCGTATGAAAATGTTTGACATAATTTTGTCTCTGATATTTACATCTTCCATGTCACAAATATGGTCTCTAAGCATCCACAATGTTACTATGTAAGTACTGAACATAATGTTACAAATGTTAATTTTTATTCTACTTAATTTGGGAAAGACAAAGAAAATAAGCTCAATATTTCTACTAAATTTTGTATCACACAGATAACTCATTAATTCCCTTACCCAGATTAGCACTTTCTTCGTTTTATCACAATCATAAAACATATGAATAGGGACGTCCTCTTTCCCACAGTTTAGACAATATGAAGAATCTGCCAAATTCATAACATGTAATTTCTTCCTTGTTGGCAGTGCCTGGTGAATATACTTGTAAATAACAGTCCTATCCTGGACATCAAGGAATTTACTGTTAATATTTTTCCAAATGCTTTCCCAGTTAAACAGAGGGAAATTCTCGACAACTTTCGGAATTTCATCTTTTCTAATACCTTTATAAATTGTTTTACTATTCATTATTGGAAAATTTTCGCATCGAATAATTTTCCTTACATTATCTATACACACATTATAATATACATTACCAGTAAATCCATATTCATTACATTCAAAGTCACAGTTTATAATTCCATCTAATCTAAGTTTACAATAGTAATACATTAAAACATTGGGTTCTGATCCCGACAAATACAGTTTTAAGAAACTACTTATGAATATACTCAAAGCTTTGTCATGTAAGTCTTGGATACCCAGACCTCCTTCGCATCTGTGAAGCTTTAGCGTAGATTGTTTAATTGGCTGATAACGACCATTCCAGATATACTCAAATACCACTTTGTTTATTCTTTTGCACACTTGTATGGGAATAGGATACACATGCGATACATACCATAGTTTTGATAACACACAAGCATTAATGTATATAGCTTTTTGATGTAAGGTTAAAATTCTACTGTTCAACATGTTTAATGATGTCTCAACATTATTAGCTATATTATCCCAGGTACTATTCAAACCTAATACATAATCATTCGAATAAACAATTCCTAAAATCTTTATAGAATCAACCACAACTTCCAGGTAATCAAGTGGCCATGTGGTTTTCCCTCGGAAGTTACCAACGCCAATAATTTTGGACTTCTTGTTTCTATTTAGCACCGCTCCTGTAGCCTTCTCGTATTTCACAATTACTGACTCGGTTTCAACAATACAATTCTCTGTTCTAACTATGATGTTTGTGTCATCAGCATATCCTACAACACAAACTGAAACTTGTCTAGGAAGTTTAATTGACTTTATTTTACTTTTCCTAATTAGCCTGTACAAAGGTTCTTGGTGAATAACATAGAGGATCATTGATAGAGGACACCCTTGTCTAACAGATCGTTCAACATTGATAGGATTACCCATTATATGATTTATACACATTCTGCTACATATACCAGTATAAAGCATCTTTACCAGCGCAACAAAATTATCTCCGAAACCAAAAGCTGTCATCACCTTGAATAGAAATTCTATATCCACTCGGTCGAATGCTTTATTCCAGTCAAGAGACATAATTGCACAATCCAGATTTTTCTCATTTGCAAAATATATGATGTCCCTAACAAGCAAGTTACAATTAACGATTGATCTATCTGGCACGGCGCAGAATTGCCCTTGAGAAATTATTCTATCAAGGAGATTTTTAATTCTGTTACTCAAAATCTTAGAAATAATTTTATAATCAACACAAAGAAGGCTTATAGGTCTCCAGTTCCTCAATCTTTCTTTCTCTTCTCCTTTGTGTACTAAAGAAATTATTCCGGTTGATTGGGATTTAGTTAATGATAAGTTCTCGAATTCATTTCTAACAACCTCATGAAATTCTTTCTTAATAATATCCCAGCAATATAAGTAAAATTCAGCGGGTATCCCATCTACACCCGGAGTCCGATTCAAATTCATTGATTTTGTAGCTATCCAGAGCTCCTCCAAAGTAACTTCCCTTTCGAGTAAATCATTATCCTCTTCATCTATCACCTTATCTATACTTGATAACAAATCGTCTTGTTCTGTGGTATCTAAATCAATCTTTTGATATAATTTCCTATATTCTGTTGTTGCATAATGTAGAATGGCTTCAGAAGAATCTAAATATTCCCCATTATCCGTCAACAGATTTTCCACTTTATTCTTAATTGCTCTTTCTTTCTGTTTCTTTATCAAATATGCTGAGAGTTTCTCGCCTTCATTACATTCTTCTAATTTTGCTCTTAACCTGATGCCTTCAACTTCCACCATTTTCAACTCTGTAATTTGATTCTTTAGATAATCAATTTTACCCTTATCAAAACCATCCATTTTGGAACATTCATGTTTTAGTCTACTTTCAAAATAATTGATCAGTCCAAATCGTTCATATTTTTTCATCTTACCACACCTTTGGAAAAACTTTGCTATATTTACTTTGGCGTATTCTTCCCACCATAAACTAATGTTCTGAAATCTATTAATATTCCTAACAAGACCGACCCAAAAATCCTTAAACTGAGACTTTATTTTTTCATCTTTCAATAGTGATGAATTCATCTTCCAAAATGGTACTCCGACCTTAATACTGGGATTTATGTTTAATCGCATTTTTATGGCTGCGTGATCAGAAAAGGAAACATGGACACACTCTACATTTTGTATTCTCTCATATAATCTAGCGACGTAGAATCTATCAAGTCTGGCACCGTAATTACCCCTAATAAAAGTAAATTCAACAGAATTATTTAATGAGAACCATGCATCTTTTAGGCCAATGTTTCTAACCAAGTTTTTCAAAGCTATTGATTTATTGTGGGGATTTGGATTAGTACAATCACGGTCACTAACCACACAATTCCAGTCACCGCCAATTATAATGTTGTCGAGATTTCCCTTCATGTAATAGAGAAGTTCGGTACCTATTAGGTCATCTCGTTCCCGTTTAACATTATTACCAGATTGACCATATATATTGATTACTTGAAATTTAATATTTGAACTAGATAAACTTAAACTTATAATTCTATCATTCCAGTGCAATTCACACCTGTCTACCTTTATTCCAGAGTTTTTCCGAACAAAAATTAATGTACCACCTTTAAAACATAAAGAACCATTAAAGAATACATCAAAATAATCGCAGAGAACATACAAATCTTTCTGCATTTTCACATTGTGCTCCTGAATGAGAGCAATATCAACTCTATGTTGAATTAAAAAGGATTTTATAATATATTGTTTCCTAGTGTCATTCAGACCATTTACATTTATAGTCATTAGATTAATATACATTGTGATTAGTCAGTAGGTCTCATTTTTTCTTAACTTGCAACAGTTTGTTACCTGACGTCTCTACTTCGCTGCTTAAAGAGTCTATTCTTCTCTTCAGCGTTGAGCCCTTATGCCCAACGACTGTTGAACTTTGCCCTTTTCTTCCACTCTTTTTCCCATAATCTTTGCCCCTTTCCTTCTGAATCTCTCCACTGAATCCTTCTTGATTACCTTCACACGGTGATTCATGGTTCCGATCTGAGCAGATAGCAGTAGGTGGCTTTTCATCAAAACACCCACTTACCGCTCCTCCTTCGCTAGTTATACGGTCGACCATTAACAACTCATGCACACCAATTATTTCTTTCCAGGATGTCTTCTCCGTAACATCTTCACTATCTATAGATAATTTCATGTGGTCATTGTCGTCATCATCTTGAGTATTTTGTTCTGCATTCGCTTCCATTATTTCTTCGTATTCATCATCCTGTCCTAATTCGTTTTCTATAACTTTAATTACACTATCATCTTCGACCTCGCTGATTTCGTGTCCTATTCTTGCCGTCCTATTTTCAGTTGTATCTTGGCAATCTTCTATTGCCTGGCTTACCCGAATTACACCGTCCTGCTTTTCCCCTGAATTTGTTTCATTTACCTTATCTGACTTTGTACCGTTTTTCAGAAAAACGTCAGTACGGATCTCTCTATTTCCACTAGTGTTTTCCAGTCCTTCATACGGTATGACGATTTCCTCATCTTGGGTAGAACTTTGATGTATTTCAGCTTCCACTTGCAGTCTAGTGATTGATGACTCAGCTTCTTGCACAATAAGTTTACCAACACCTTCGTTAGTCTTAATAAGGCTCTTTTCTAATGGAACAGCATTTATACTCTCATTATTAAGATTGTGTCGACTCATTTCTTGAACCCCCTTCTCCATTCCTCCCCCTCCTCGCCTAGGTAACTCAGGAAAATCATTGTTACTGAAAATATTAGTTCTCTCTAAGTATGGAGTGGAACATTCCGCTGCAAAATGGCTACTCATTCCACACCTTCGACACGTTTGTGTTTGTCCATTGTGCCACAAAGATAAATATTGACCCTTATAGTACAAACTTGAAGGAATGTCTTTTTTCTTAATCATCATTACTGTCCTAAGACCATTTAGAACGTGTTTATACCTATTTCCCGAGCATTTACTTTGCCTCACACCAAATACCTCGCCATATTTACTTAATATTAAAGCCACCTCTTCATCACTCATTTCAAATGGAACATTTCTTACACTTACATAAATCTTCGAACCTGATACGTTACACACTTTTACCCTCAATTTACCTTCGTCGATGGTTAACTCCTCATTTTCATATTCCGAACAAATTCTTGTAAAGGTAGATTCATGCTTGAACTTAACGTAATATTTCTGTCGAGAAATAGCTTGAATTCCGTATAGTTCATCATCGTCTAATTTCATGACATCACTGAGTATCTTCTCCATACATAAAAAGTCAATGAAACCATCAAGGCTAACTATTGCTATTGTATTCTGTCGCTTGATGGGAGTTTCAGCAACCAATCTTCCACTAACCCCCCTACGATCACTCCAAGAAAATGGAGCTGCCATTACGAGTATTGTTTATGTGAGTCTCTGTCTCAAACACGAAAATTAATAAAACTTACTGTTAAACCATAACACAGTAGTGTCGAGAGGATATTCAGCGCAAGGCGAGCACCAATTTCTGCCTGGGGCAACACCAGCCCCAGGCCATACTTCCACTGGCAGGTCCTCGTTTGAACACTTATTTTCGAATTTCGTCAATAAATTGAAAACGGTTTTCTTATGAAGTGTCACTGTTAGTACAGACAATTCGCTACATCTTCATGCACCTTCACTACTAAGTAACATTATGTTATTACTGAATTATCCTATTAAAAAGGGCGTTTTACTAGGACGTCTTCGAACAACAACACACCGGTCCGCCGGTCTATTATTCTACCTAAGAAATGGAATCAGTCACAAATGCATAACGATGTTGGACAATGAAGCTCCGCCCACAGAAGTCAGGTGAGAACAGACTTTTCTTCGAACCGTTCGACGAACCTGTTCGACAACCAATTACCCCGTTCGCACGTTCGAACATCAACTCAAACAGTTATCTGTCGAACCACGGTCGAAGAACCGTTTGACTGTGTAAACCCGCCTTAATAACAACTTGAGGTGCAAGTTATCGTGCTGAAAGACCAGACCTCGGTCTACATACCTATAGAGACCGTGGATCATGTTATAAGCCATGATCATCTCACGAAAGAATGAGAAAATTGGAAGGTCATTAACATTCAGAATAAAGAAATAATCAAACTATATATTTCTTTTGGATTAAAGTTTCTAAAAAGTTTTTTGGATTTTCGTGCAAGTTTTTGTGCCCCAGATTCAAATCCAACAATTCTGTTCATCTGATTTTTTGGGTTTATATTTAGGTTAATCTATATAGTATTTTGTTTAAAATTCAATGATTCAGTTTTCAATGGGTAGTTTAAGTAGTAATTTTTATTTAATGAAAAAAGTTGGCCTCAATTGTACTTTTTTAACGTTATTTTATTTTAAGGGCTATATCCTGATATTATTATTATTATTATTATTATTATTATTATTATTATTATTATTATTATTATTATTATTATTATTTGCTAAGCTAGAACCCTAGTTGGAAAAGCAAGATGGTTTACAGCAAACATAAGGGCCCCAATAGGGAAAATAGCCCAGTGAGGGAATAAAATAATAGTGTGCCCAAGCTTAAGATACTCCCAAGCAAGAGAGCTCTAACCCAAGACAGCGAAAGACCATGGTACAGAGGCTATGGCACTATCCAAGACCAGAGAACATTGGTTTGATTTTGCAGTATCCTTCGAGAAGAGATGCTTAGGCAGCGTGCTACAGGACCTACAAAATCTGTTTGTCATATACAGTCTTAGGTATTTAGAATATCACACAGCGTATTCCTTGTTAATTGTCAAATCCACATTATCGAAGTACTTAGAGAACGAGAGAGTTTCGAAAGCCTTAATATCTTCAGTGTTTCGGATGTCTAGTGGGAGCATATTGGAGTCTGGAGAGCTCTTGGCTTCAGTAACTTGAAACCTCTCTACCGCTAGAGAGTTATGCGGTCCTTTGACTGGCCAGCCAGTACTACATTGGATCCTTCTCTCTGGTTACGGTTCACTTTCCTTCTGCCTACACATACACCGAATGGTCTGGCCCGTTCTTTACAGATTCTCCTCTGTCCTCATACACCTGACAACACTGATTACTAGATAATTCTTCTTCACCCAAGGGGTTAACTACAGTACTGCACTGTAATTATTCAGTGGCTACTTTCCTCTTGGTAAGGGTAGAAGAGAGACTTTAGCTATGGTAAGCAGCTCTTCTAGGAGAAGGACACTCCAAAATCAAACCATTGTTCTCAAGTCTTGTGTAGTGTTATAGCCTCTGTACCATGGTCTTCCACTGTCTTGGGTTAGAGTTCTCTTGCTTGAGGGTACATTCAGGCACACTGTTTAATCTAGTTTTTCTTCATCTTGTTAAAGTTTGTATAGGATATATTTATTTTGATGTTCTTAAAATGTTTTATTTATCCTTATTTCCTTTCTTCACTGGGCTATTTTCCCTGTTGGGACCCTGGGACTTGTAGCATCCTGCTTTTCCAATTATGGTTGTAGTTTAATAATAATAATAATAATAATAATAATAATAATAATAATAATAATAATAATAATAATACGCAACAATTGCGTCTACAGCGTGAATATAGCATCATTCTTTCAAGTTAAGTTAAATTGTATCTTTTTTTAATTTAACCTATATTATTTTTAAATGTTAGGTTAAATGGCAATTCTTATACAACCTTATAAGCATTTTTTTCCAAGTTAGTATAAGTAGCACTTTTGTCTAGTTAGGTCTAATACCGAGATAAAGATTCAATTCAATTCACTTATTTTTTTTCTCACGCATACATACTGTACGTACACACATCATCATCACCATCGTTCTTTTCAGCTTTAATTCTTCCACTGCAGGACAAAGGCCTTAGACATGTCCTTCCACTTTCGTCTTTGTGTGTGTGTGTATTATATATATATATATATATATATATATATATATATATATATATATATATATATATATATATATATATATATATATATATATACAGTACATATTCATACACACACACACACACACACACACACACACATATATATATATATATATATATATATATATATATATATATATAATCACTATATAAATGTTTCCTCTAATTCTGGACTCCTGTCTAGTCAAAGCTAAATAGACTTTTAAGCTCGTCGGGAATCACCATAATAGAAAAATATAAATTTGCAGGAAACAGGTAAAAAAAGATTCTTGAGTCAGCAAATTTGGATTACTTTTCAAATTATTCCTTTCATGTGGTTATAGTTAATATTTTGTATTATTTACCTGTGTTATCCATATTTATTTTAGGCTTTTGCATTGTTTGAGTGGCTCAGGTGCGCTGTTCTGAATTAACTTCACAATGATGTATACTAATGTTATGCTGTGTTATTACATCTTACTAAACATATATTATGGGTTTCAATTTATTATATCGTTGAGATTATCTTCCTGGATGGTTTTGCTAGATAGTATATTCATTATTAATAAATATAATATTTTTTTAAAGAAAAAAACAGCCAAAAATAATGTAAAAATTGGATACCAGATATTTCTTTGCGTTCCGTAAATTTATCCACTGGTATTTTTCAAATGATAATTCAAATCATTATGATTTACATTAAATTTACAAAATACAAACAGAATAAAAACGAATGTATGATAAATCAAAATCCCAAGAAATTATTCATAGGCTAAGAAGAAGTGGAAGAAGAAAAAGCGCGGGAAAAGTCCGACTGAATCGAAGCATAGCAACACCTTCCCCTTGCCCCTTCCCAGTCATCCGGACCTCTTATTTTTCTACTCTTCGTTCTTTAGGTTCATTTTTCGTCCCCCATCCCAGTGTTTGTTCCCAGTCTCATCCCCCCCCCCTCCTCTCCCCCTCCCCCCATCACGTTTCTAAGTAGAATATCCTCCTGAGCACGCACACGTACTTTTTTCTTTCACTCCCGAGTTCATTTCTTCGTCTTCAATCAGTAACCCCTTGATATCCCCGTGTCTGTTTATACTCTCCCCCCACCCCCCCACCCCCCACCCCCCAATTTCCACGTAGTAAACCCTCCTACTCACGCACACACGCACGCATGCACGCACACTGCTATTGTCGTCAGTCTCTCCTAGGTCTCTCCCTTACCCCTCCCATCTCTTCCTACCCCAGTAAGCCTATCTCATCCTCCTGCATCAATAACATCCCTTCCCCTCCCCTTTACTCCCTTTTCTCCCCCCATTCTTATCTTCTCGAATCCCCCTACTCTCCTTTCTCTCCCCCCCCCCACACTTACAACCCCCCGGAAGCTACCCAGACGTCACTTGTGTGGTTTCTAACGACAATATCGCTTATTTGTTGCTACCTTGACAACGCTTCGCTTTATAACTATGATTAATTTATATGTAATTTCAGTCTGTGAAATAAATATATAAGGTTTGTGCTAATGTACTTTGGGTAAATGTGAAATTATTCATGCAGGTGTTTTCATTTGTAAAAACTGTTACTAATTGTATTTTTTGGGTCATGTAAATTATTACTAGGCTTTACCATTGTATTTAGCTTTTGTTCATTTATGTATATTAAAGATAATTTATGTAAATTAAAGATAGAGTGGGCTGTCTAGCAAGACTATCAGCTCCTTTTGACCACTTTTTGTCAATAAATTTTTTGAATTTGAATTTGAATTTGAACGCTTCGCTAATTTTCCTCTAAGTCTATTGTTGTAAGTTGCAATGCTTAATTTTATTTTAATTTGTAGCGAAAGATATATTTTTTTCATTTTTTATCTTTAGATTATATTATAAATAAACTTTTCATATCAATGAAATTTTTCCATAAGATGATGATTTTTTCAAAAACCCAAGACCTTATTTTGAGAAAAGAAAAATTATCATTGTTTTAATTAATACACTGATAATTTTATATTTGTGTAAAAATTGCTTTACAGAAAACCTTGAACCTTCTTAACAAGAGAATTTTATTGTAAAGATAATTCATTGTCTTTTTCCAAGAAAGTATAAATTACCTAATCATTTATCGTAGGTGATATTTTTTTTATTGACATTAAATAAAGTATATCTTATTACTTCAAAACTTCGATATATATATATATATATATATATATATATATATATATATATATATATATATATATATATATATATATATATATATATATATATATATATATATATATATATATATGTATATATATATGTATATATATATATGTATATATATATGTATATATATATATATATGTATATATATATGTATATATATATATGTATATATATATATATATATATATATATATATGTATATATATATATATATGTATATATATATATGTATATATATATATATATATATATATATATATATATATATATATATATATATATATATATATATATATATGTATGTATATATATGTGTATATATGTATGTATATATATATATATATATATATATATATATATATATATATATATATATATATATATATATATGTATGTATATATATGTATATATATGTATGTATATATATATATATATATATATATATATATATATATATATATATATATATATATATATATTTAAACAAAAAAATAAATGATCAAGTATTCCTTTCCATATTTTTAAAATATATATATTATTATTATTATTATTATTATTATTATTATTATTATTATTAAATGCTAAGCTACAACCCTAGTTGGAAAAGCAGGATGCTATAAGCCCAGGGGCCCCAACAGGGAAAATAGCCCAGTGAGGAAAGGAAATAAGGAAAAAAAATATTTTAGGAATAGTAACAGTATTCAAATATATATTTCCTATTTAAACTATAAAAACTTTAAGAGCACAAGAGGAAGAGGAACTAGATAGAAAAGTGTGCCCGAGTGTACCCTCAAGCAAGAGAACTCTAACCCTAGGCAGTGTAAGACCATGGTACAGAGGCTATGGCACTACCAAAGAATAGAGAACAATGGTTTGATTTTGGAGTGTCCTTCTCCTATATATATATATATATATATATATATATATATATATATATATATATATATATATATATATATATATGTGTGTGTGTGTGTGTGTGTGTGTGTGTGTGTGTGTGTATTATGCTATTTTAGTATAGCAAGTAGACCTCCCTGCGTGTTTCTACTTTAGTATGCGGTCTAACTATAATATTTTATTCTATATGCCGATATCCAGCTTTGGTGTTAATGCGAGTTAACAATATCAAACGTTATTTGATTTCACTTCGCCCTTGCTGCCTCAAAAAATTTACATTACATCCACGGTCTACGTATATCACAGCTCCTATGTTCTTGGCCACGGTCTAGGTAAACGATCTGGCCATGGTCTAGGTAAACGTTCTGGCCATGGACTAGGTAAACATTCTGGCCACGGTCTAGGTAATCGTTCTGGGCACGGTCTCGGTAAACGTTCTGGCCATGGTCTAGGTAAACGTTCTGGCCATGGTCTAGGACTCTAGGTAAACGTTTTGGACACCGTCTAGGTAAAGTAGCTCAACCGTGGCTCTGGCAAGCGGTAGGCCTACATGTTGAGCTGCGCTCGCAAACCCTATTGGTCATAATTTCGAGGATTTTTTTTCTCCCCACATGAATAGCAATAGCTATTTTAGCAATCCTTTCTTCCATATGAATTTTATCTATGTTGCACATAGAAGCACCGGATTTATATATCTTCGTTTCAATCTCTTTTTATTATTATTATTACTTGCTAAGCTACAACCCATTTTGGGAAAGCAGGATGCCATAAGCCCAGGGGCCCCAACAGGGAAATAGTCCAGTGGAAAATGGAAACAAGGAAAAATAAAATATTTAAAGGTCAGTAACAACATTAAAATAAATATTCCCTATATAAACTATAAAAACTTTAACAAAACAAGAGGAAGAGAAATTAGATAGAATAATAGTGTGCCCTCAAGCAAGAGAACCTGATTTAACAAGTCTATTGACTTGGCCTATGTCAGTTTTAGAACTTTAAGATGTATCCTTGTGATGTGCCTTCTTTTATTTTGATCTGTTTGTATTGGAAAGATATGGAAGTATTGCTTCCAGAAAACATACTTTCAATACCTGCCTATAATTTTAGAGATACAATTTGTTCCCTGACTTTTTTTTTTATGATAACATCATCATTAAAACCCGAGTTGGAACAATAGTGTTACAAGCACAAGTGTGTTTGTATATATATATATATATATATATATATATATATATATATATATATATATATATATATATATATATATATATATATATATATATTGCGGTTCCAGGTGTTGAGGTGCCAGTGATGGGAGATGAGAATGAGAGAGAGATTACAATAGAGGAAGTGAGGAGAGCACTAGATGAAACGAGAGTAGGAAAAGCATCGGGTATGGATGGTGTGAAAGCTGAGATGTTGAAGGAAGGGGGTGTGACTGTACTTGAATGGTTGGTGAGATTGTTTAATGTGTGTTTTGTGTTGTCAATGGTACCAGTAGATTGGGTCTGTGCATGTATTGTACCACTATATAAGGGTAAGGGAGATGTGCATGAGTGTTGTAATTCAAGAGGTATTAGTTTGTTGAGTGTAGTTGGAAAAGTGTATGGTAGAATACTGATTAATAGGATTAAGGATAAAACAGAGAATGCAATCTTGGAAGTACAGGGTGGTTTTAGAAGAGGTAGGGGTTGTATGAATCAGATTTTTACAGTTAGGCAGATATGCGAGAAATATTTAGCAAAAGGTAAGGAGGTGTATGTTGCGTTTATGGATCTGGAGAAAGCATATGATAGAGTTGATAGGGAAGCAATGTGGAATGTGATGAGGTTATATGGAGTTGGTGGAAGGTTGTTGCAAGCAGTGAAAAGTTTCTACACAGGTAGTAAAGCATGTGTTAGAATAGGAAATGAGGTGAGCGATTGGTTTCCGGTGAGAGTGGGGCTGAGACAGGGATGTGTGATGTCGCCGTGGTTGTTAAACTTGTATGTTGATGGAGTGGTGAGAGAGGTGAATGCTAGAGTGCTTGGACGAGGATTAAAACTGGTAGGCGAGAATGATCATGAATGGGAGGTAAATCAGTTGTTGTTTGCGGATGATACTGTACTGGTAGCAGACACAGAAGAGAAGCTTGACCGACTAGTGACAGAATTTGGAAGGGTGTGTGAGAGAAGGAAGTTGAGAGTTAATGTGGGTAAGAGTAAGGTTATGAGATGTACGAGAAGGGAAGGTGGTGCAAGGTTGAATGTCATGTTGAATGGAGAGTTACTTGAGGAGGTGGATCAGTTTAAGTACTTGGGGTCTGTTGTTGCAGCAAATGGTGGAGTGGAAGCAGATGTACGTCAGAGAGTGAATGAAGGTTGCAAAGTGTTGGGGGCAGTTAAGGGAGTAGTAAAAAATAGAGGATTGGGCATGAATGTAAAGAGAGTTCTATATGAGAAAGTGATTGTACCAACTGTGATGTATGGATCGGAGTTGTGGGGAATGAAAGTGATGGAGAGACAGAAATTGAATGTGTTTGAGATGAAGTGTCTGAGGAGTATGGCTGGTGTATCTCGAGTAGATAGGGTTAGGAACGAAGTGGTGAGGGTGAGAACGGGTGTAAGAAATGAGTTAGCGGCTAGAGTGGATATGAATGTGTTGAGGTGGTTTGGCCATGTTGAGAGAATGGAAAATGGCTGTCTGCTAAAGAAGGTGATGAATGCAAGAGTTGATGGGAGAAGTACAAGAGGAAGGCCAAGGTTTGGGTGGATGGATGGTGTGAAGAAAGCTCTGGGTGATAGGAGGATAGATGTGAGAGAGGCAAGAGAGCGTGCTAGAAATAGGAATGAATGGCGAGCGATTGTGACGCAGTTCCGGTAGGCCCTGCTGCTTCCTCCGGTGCCTTAGATGACCGCGGAGGTAGCAGCAGTAGGGGACTCAGCAGTATGAAGCTTCATCTGTGGTGGAAATGTGGGAGGTTGGGCTGTGGCACCCTAGCAGTACCAGCTGAACTCGGCTGAGTCCCTGGTTAGGCTGGAGGAACGTAGAGAGTAGAGGTCCCCTTTTTGTTTTGTTTCTTGTTGTTGTCGGCTACCCCCCAAAATTGGGGGAAGTGCCTTTGGTATATGTATGTATGTATGTATATATATATATATATATATATATATATATATATATATATATATATATATATATATATATATATATATATATATGTGTGTGTGTGTGTGTGTGTGTGTGTGTGTATAGGTTGGCCAGGGCACCAGCCACCCGTTCAGATACTATCACTAAAGATTTATGGGGTCTTTTGACTGGCCAGATAGTACTACATTGGATCCTTCTCTCTGGTTACGATTCATTTTCCATTTGCCTATACACTCACACCGAATAGTCAAGGCTATTCTTTACATATTCTCCTCTGTCCTCATACACCTGACAACATTGATATTACCTAACAATTCTTCTTACTGCACTGTGATTGGTCAATGGCAACTTTCCTCTTTTTAAGGGTAGAAAAGAGACTTTAGCTATGGTAAGCAGCTCTTCTAGGAGGAGGACACTCAAATATCAAACCGTTGTTCTCTAATCTTGTATAATGCCATAGCCTCTGTACCATGGTCTTCCACTGTCTTGGGTTAGAGTTCTCTTGCTTGAGGATACACTCGGCCACACTGTTCTGTCTTCTATATGTTATTTCTCTTCCTCTTGTTTTGTTAAAGATTTTATAGTTTATAAAGTGATATATATTTTAATATTGTTGCTCTTCTTAAAATATTTTATTTTTCCATGCCCCCTTTCCCCCGTTGGAGCCCCTGGGCTTCTAGCATCCTGCTTTTCCAACTAGGGTTGTAGCTCACTAAGTAATTATATATATATATATATATATATATATATATATATATATATATATATATAGAGAGAGAGAGAGAGAGAGAGAGAGAGAGAGAGAGAGAGAGAGAGAGAGAGAGAGAGAGAGAGAGAGAGAGAGAGAGAGTTTTTAACGCCAACGTTGTGAATGAAGGAAAAACAAAAACAATACAAGCAAGGTTCTCAACTCACCCTGGCAACAACTCCTTACCCCCCCCCCCTTTGCCAGCCTAGATGTAATCATGTCATATATGTAATGCTAACAATAGGAAAATCGAACCGCCTGAATTAATCGGTGCGTCGAAATGGCCCTCCATAGATTAAAAACTAAGCTTGACCTATCTCAAGGTTAGCGACGACCACACTGAGAGAGAGAGAGAGAGAGAGAGAGAGAGAGAGAGAGAGAGAGAGAGAGAGAGAGAGGACTTTTGGAGCCTCACTCTTCACTGCTCTGTTTTACCTAGACTTATAACAACAAATGCAGCTTTTCTTAGTCCACTGCAGGACAAAGGCCTCAAGCATGTTCTTATTCATGGCTGGGGTTTATCCATTTTCATCACCACGCTGGCCACTGCGGATTGGTGATGATGGGAGATTTCTTAAAACAACAATAAATGCAGCTTTTTCTAGTCCACTGCAGGACAAAGGCCTCGAGCGTGACCTTAGTTATGTCTAGGGTTGGCCTTTTTCATCAACACACTAGCCAATGCGATTGGTGATGGTGGAAGACTTTAGTCTAATCGCTCTCAAGAAACCAACCAAGTATGGGTGGCCCTGACTAGTACAGCTTTGCTGATCATGGCGACGCATACCCTTTCTTCACGTTAAGGTATCCCTACTCAGAAAGGCACTTGAGACATACAGACAGACAGACAGAGAGGAACTGATCTGTAGTGTGGCACCTTTGCAGAAGATTATCAAACCATTGTTCTCTAGTCTTGGGTAGTGCCAAAGCCTCTGTACCATGGTCTTCCACTGTTTTGGGGGTAGAGTTCTCTTACTAGAGGGTACACTCGGGCACACTATTCCATGATACACATCATTGAAGTATTAACATAATTTTATTAAGAAATAATTATACCCAAGTATAAAAAACAGATCTATGCTTTGAGAGAATTAAACCTTCTTCAATCTACAGTAGATATTTACTGGTATAATAATAATAATAATAATAATAATAATAATAATAATAATAATAATAATAATAATCTTTATTTCAAGCCATATTCAGAGTTACAATAGGGGTACAATGATCTCACACTTGACATCAGTAAAAACAAAACAAAAATAGAGATGAGATATGCAATAATATCAGTGATATATTACATACATACAAAAAGAATGGTAAAAAAGAAAAAAAAAAGATAAAAAAAAATATCGCTCACACCTGTGTTTAATACAATACGTCAGTCATTTTGTCATCTTACTCATTTTACGCCTTTTCCTCCTCTCCTTTGCCATATTTGGATATAATATACGGATTCAGAAAAACATTCGACATTTATAGGAAATGATACTGCATTTGCAATATCACCGTAGTCTTTTTGGGAGAAGTATTCCTATAGCCCATTTCTTTTAGCGAGGCATAATTGCACCGACTCGCAGCGGTGCCCTTTTAGCTCTGAAAAGTTTCCTGATCGCTGATTGGTTAGACAAGATAATTCTAACCAATCAGCGATCAGGAAACTTTTCCGAGCTAAAAGGGCACCGCTGCGAGTCGGTGCAAATCTGCCTCGCTAAAAGAAATGGACTAAAGTAACTCGTACTGGAGATTTCTTGGGTATGCCGATGCTTGAAAATGTATGCTGCATATCCTGGCATGATCTGTATTTATGTTATTGCTCTTTTACAAGCGTTAACGTATTTGTTCTTTGTTTCTTCCTGTTTGGGGAAGGAATGAAACATAAGATCCCCATTCCTTTTACAATTGGAGTTGCACCCGTAAACTGCCCATTTTTTTCTGCATCTGTATGGCTACCTGAAGTTTATTTTTAAGTATATTATAAGAAAGAGTTATCGAAATTCTGTAATAAAATCGTGAAACGTCGCTCTAGAGCAGTGGTTCCCAACCTTTTTCCTCCAGATTTCCCCCTTCATGTGTATGAGGGAAAGAGTAGTTGAAACACTGTGACGACTTACTAATTTATTTTTCCATTATACAAATATACTGATAAACAAATAGTTACAGAGTTACAGAGTAAAATGGATAGAGAGCGGTTAGTAACAACTAACCACATAGCCATAGAGCTATGAGGTTAGTTGTTACTAACCGCTCTCTATCCATTTTACTCTGTAACTATTTGTTTATCAGTATATGGAGAGCGGCTAGGAGCAAAATAAAAGGACTTTTGTTTATTCTTCTACTTCCAAAATGAATTAGTGAGAAGGTTGAGGCTGCTTCTTGTGCACCAGTGTATCAATATCAGGGCTCGTTTTGGCATTTGATATTTTTTTAGTTAGTAGGTAGTGTAATTATTTCTTCCCAGGGGGAAATTTCCCTCAGGTTGGGAACCACTGCGTCTAGCACATGACCGAGTTTATAACTTCAGCCGCTACTGTCAACTAATGTGGGGAAGTGGGCACCGGGCTACCACCTGCCTATCTACCTGAACTATGTGACTGGGTCGAATTAAACCCCCTTTGGTCGAATTTTGGCTCAAAGATGAGCATAGTTGCCATTTCAGCGCGTTTTTTTTCGCTAGATATGGGCGCGTTTCTCGAAAGTTTAACGCGGCCACGCTATTTGACGCTTTTTAGACAAATCTAACGCGAAATTAGCGCTTTTTCATCAGATTATATATATGATGAACAAAGTGCATTTGACGCTTTTTAGACAAATCTAACGCGAAATTAGCGCTTTTTCATCAGATTATATATATGATGAACAAAGTGCATTTGACGCTTTTTAGACAAATCTAACGCGAAATTAGCGCTTTTTCATCAGATTATATATATGATGAACAAAGTGCATTTCACAATTTTTTGACTTACCGTCATGAAATATTTTTCACTTTATCATTGTTATATTAATATAGAATACAGCGCTTTCTCTCATTTCCCAAACTATGTTGTAGAGTCTTACAGATTTAATACTTTCTGTAACAAGAACAGACTTACGGTACTCTTTCTGTAGGTCTTTTTTTTTGGGGGGGGGGGGGAGGGGGGTGTTACCGATGGCAAGGCCTTGACCGAAAAAGATTAACAGCGTGAGTTTTGCTGTTCAGACCAAGGTACTTGCAAATTTACCCGAAGGTTGAATAGTTATCTGTAAAAACTTATAAATTGAGGTATTCTTTTGGCAAAAGAGTTTTCTGTTTTATTCTTTTTGACATCTAAATATTCAGATAGATATACACACGGATTCAACCTTTCCCACTTCCTTCCCCTTTCCTAACTACAACCAGCTGGTTCGGCATTTTGTGGGAGAGTGTGGTTTCCGAGTGTACCTCTCCGTGTACCCTCCTCTCACCAGGGTATGACTACTCATCTCCCCACTGAGCGAGGCAGGAAAGAAATATATATATATATATATATATATATATATATATATATATATATATATATATATATATATATATATATATATATATATATATATATATGGTGCAAACAAGTACAATGTCGTACTTCCTTTTTATCTTGAAAAGGTTCCACAATAATGTAAGACGTGGAGTTTATTTGTAATATTTCAAAAACGTTTAGAGCTTTCGTCCATCATCTGTGGACTCGGTGACCAAGTCCACAGATGATGGACGAAAGCACCATATATATATATATATATATATATATATATATATATATATATATATATATATATATAGAGAGAGAGAGAGAGAGAGAGAGAGAGAGAGAGAGAGAGAGAGAGAGAGAGAGAGAGAGAGAGAGAGAGTCTGACACATGTTCCGTATTACAAATGGGAGATTACAACACATCTATTGAACTGACGAGGTCGTTTTGCTTGGAGTATTCAGTATTCTTGTCTGGATAAACTAGTCTGTGCAAGGAAGAGCCATAGATAATCATGGCCCAGATAATAGAAATGCTAATGGCCTCTTTGACTCCTTTCTCTGTTGACCCAACACGATCTTGTCATTACAAACACTTCATTCATATTAAAGGTTAAGGATTAGGTAAAAGAGATATAGAAGCACTGGCACTAGGCAGAAACATACTAACGATTTAAGTATAACTTGAATAAAAAGAAAAAAAATTAATAAATAAATAAATAAATTGGTTTAAATGCGTGGTACAGTAATTGGTTCCAGGAGACTGCTCATTCACTTAGCAAGAGCCTTCCTCTGAAGACAAACGTTTTGCCTTCGTGAGGGTATTTATCATTGATGTTTCTCTCTCTCTCTCTCTCTCTCTCTCTCTCTCTCTCTCTCTCTCTCTCTCTCTCTCTCTCTCTCTCTCTCTCGCTGTGAAATGGGACAGAGTTCGAGTCCCGGACTGGACTAAGGGTATTACTGTAGACAGGCGCGTTCCTAGAAGTTAAGGTTATTACTTGCCCACCTAAGCAGTAAATTATATACCAAGTTTATTTCCGACCGTTGCTGTTCTCAGCTAGGTTGGAGAGATAGAAAGAGGTAAAGAGGAAAGAAAGAATGACGTAACTTTCACTGCCATAACACTTGGTAAGGGTAGATAAGACTCTTCAGCTATGGTAAGCAGCTCTTCCAGGAGAAGGACACTAAAAGCAAACGATTCTTATCTAGTCTTGTGTAGAGCCATAGCCTCTGTACCATAGTCTTTCACTGTCTTTGGTTAGAGTTCTCTTGCTTGAGGGTACATTCGGGCACACTATTTTATCTTGTTTCTCTTCCTCTTGATTTTTTTATCTAAATTTTTATAGTTTATATATGAAAGCTTTATTTTAATGTTGTTACTGTTCTTGAAATATTTTATTTTAATTGTTAGTTACTTTCTCTTGTAAATTCCTTATTTCCAACAGAAAGATAGCTATTTTCCTGTTGGAGCCCTTGGTCTTATAGCATGCTGCTTTTCTTACTAGGGTTATAGCTTAGCTTTTAATAATAATAATAATAATAATAATAATAATAATAATAATAATAATAATAATAATAATAAGCCTTAAAAAACTTATGGATCTCTTCAGGTTGCGTCTAAGGGCACTGTCTGTAGAATTGTCTCTAGTCTGTCTCCGTCCGTGTGTCTTATTGCCTTCTGATATATCTCGCGTGCGTATTTACCATACAATGTTACCTTCCGTGTATCTCTATATTAAATAGATCTCTATGCTGTCAAATTCATATCGGTCTCTGTCCAGTTGAGCTGTCTTCTTCCTATCTGTATACTGTCCATCATCCATCTCCTCTTGTACCTGTCTTTTGCTATTGTCAGCATCTTTGTGTTAAAGCTGTTATTTCTTCTGTCCTATGTAACCGTATTACCGTATTACGTGTTGACCAAATATATATATATATATATATATATATATATATATATATATATATATATATATATATATATATATATATATATATATATAGATAGATAGATAGATAGATAGATAGATCTACCATTTCCTCCTACGCTTATTGACGCAAAGGGCCTCTACTTGATTTCGCCATTCGTTTCTATCTTGAGCTTTTAATTCAATACTTCTCCATTCATCATCATCATCATCATCATCATCTACTTTGCGCTTCATAATCCTCTGCCATGTTGGCCTGGGTCTTCCAACTCTTCTAGTGCCAAGTGGAGCCTAGTTAAACGTCTGATGAACTAATCTCTCTCGGGGAGTGCGAAGAGCGTGCCCTAACCATCTCCATCTACCCATCATCATGATCTCATCCACATAAGGCACTCGAGTAATCTCTCTTATAGTTACATTTCTAATCCTTTAATGCCATTTAACTCCCAATATTCTTCTGAGGGCTTTTGTTCTCAAATCTATTAAATCTGTTGGATATTGTTTCGTTGTCAAACCATGACTCTTGTTCATACAGTAACTAAACTGGAATATATTTTGATATTTATATGTACTTTCAGGCGATTTGATTTCCAAATTATATTTAAACTGGCCATTTTCTGATTTGCTTTTTTTCAATGTTTCATTAAACTCCAGTTCTAAAGACCTTGTATTTGGGATCGTAGTTAGCAAATACTTAAATGATTCTACTCTATTAATACACACACACATACATACTTATATATATATATATATATATATATATATATATATATATATATATATATATATGTAGATATATATTTGTATATATATATATATATATATATATATATATATATATATATATATATATATATATAGATATATATATGTGTGTGTGTATAAAATTACACATATTTTGTGAGGTGCATGTTCACATTGGTGTAAATTAGCAGATAATCTACTGGTTAATTACTAAGTGTTTGTATTTTTATTATTTTCTGTCATTTCTTTTTATGGTTCTGTCCTTTTTTCCAGCTTTTTAAGCGTATATTTTTTATATTTGAAGTAGGGGGGAGGGGTTCGTGGAACAATAGTATAAGAACGGCGAGTGTTCTTGTTCTGAGAGTAAACTGCCAAGAATGTTAATAAAGATGTTTTTGGGGTAGGGGGTGGGGGGGGGGGGGGAGCATATGAATCTGGGGAATACGTTTCAATAGAATTGTCGCTAATTCTTAAAAGTATTTTTTTTTCTAAGGTGTAAGAAATCGAAGTAAGTTTGTATAGGAAAAATTTATTTTAATGTTGTTACTGTTCTTACAATATATTTTTTCCTTGTTTCCTTTCCTCACTGGGCTGTTTTTCCTGTTGGAGCCCCCGGCCTTATAGCATCCTGCTTTTCCAACTAGGGTTGTAGCTTAGCAATTGATAATAATAATAATAATAATAATAATAACAATTAAGAATTTTAGAATCTCTTTACATGAAATATTTTAAGCCTCAATTGCAATACCTCTGCTGTCCCCCCTTTTCGTAACAGACTGGGTTTTTTTTTTTTTTTTTACTCAGTTTGTATTATTATTATTAATATTTGTTAATCTACAGCCCTAGTTGGAAAAGCAGAATGCTATAAGCCCAGGGGCTCCTTCAGGGAAAATAGCTTAGTGAAGAAAGAATCAAGGAAAAATAGAATTTTTTTTACTTATAGCTTAGTGAGGAAAGAATTCAAGGAAAAATAGAATTTTTTTTACTTATAGCTTAGTGAAGAAAGAATCAAGGAAAAATTGAATTTTTTTTAAGAACAATAACAACATTAAGATAAATATGTATTTTTTTTATTAATAATTCCTTACTTATGTTATGTAACTTTTTATTTGAAATTGTATTGTCTCCTTTATTTTTACTTTAGGCAACACTGATGATGACATTTGAAATTTCGAAACATTAGGGTTTCTATTTATCCTGAGAATAAGATTCCCCAGAAATATCCCCATTTCTCATCTACGATATTGTTTTGGACAATGTTAGGTGGTTTTTTTTTTTTTTTCCAAGAAGATTCAAACGAAGCTTCCAGATATTATTTAGAATTTAATTAGGCCTTTAACAAGACTAATGAAAACTATTTTATTTATCTTCAATAACGATAAACAATTTTTCTCGGCTCGGGCACACTATTCTATCTAA
>NC_090734.1:147748648-147753648 GCF_036898095.1 Palaemon carinicauda
TGATAATAACAAACCATTCCCAAATTCCAAAATAAGAAAAAGACGTTAGAAATGGGAATAACTTCCCTCCAGGGACGACTTGGAATCGAAAGAAAGGAATAGGATTCCAGAACGGAAAACCTTTCCTAATGGAACTCCTGTGTACGCATTCCCCCCCTCCCCCTCCCCCCTCATGTTCATTATAGCACTTTTGTGTGTGTCAATGTTCAAATATGTATGCCAAGTTCAGCCTGAGTCTCCTTATCTAGTAACTTTAATGTAGCTTGAGGAAACTTTTTTTTTTTTTTTTTTTTTTTTTTTTTTTTTTTTTTTTTTTTTTTTTTTTTAATTCGGTAAATGGAGACTATAAGGAGAGGGGGGAGGGGGTGCAAATGGAACGCTAATAGGACACGCATATATAGATTCGTATATATACACTGTATGAGAGAGAGAGAGAGAGAGAGAGAGAGAGAGAGGAGAGAGAGAGAGAGAGAGAGAGAGAGGCAGTTGGATCTCCAAAATAGGGTAGATCAATATAATTATATTCCATGAAATCTATTCAAGATCCTCATTGGCTTAAACAACCACATAAGACTTGGCAGTTGATCGACTGTAGTGGGTAAGATGTAAGTTAGGAATATGTATATATATATATATATATATATATATATATATATATATATATATATATATATATATATATATATGTGTGTGTGTGTGTGTGTGTGTGTCTGTCTGTCTGTGTGTCTGGCTGTGTGTGTGTATACCTCACTGGGATTATCAGATGAGATAAACTACTGAAGAATTGAAGATGTCATGAGACGAAACTAGTCGGGATTCTATCAATGTTTTTATATTCTCTTTGGTGTATTGCATATTATTTATATATATATATATATATATATATATATATATATATATATATATATATATATATATATATATATATATATATATGTGTGTGTGTATATCTATCTATCTATCTATATATATATATATACATATACATATATATATATATATATATATATATATATATATATATATATATATATATATATATATATATATGAATTTATATATATACATATAAGACAGAGAGAGAGAGAGAGAGAGAGAGAGAGAGAGAGAGAGGAGAGAGGAGAGAGAGAGAGAGAGAGAGAGAGAGAGAGAGAGAGTTGTAAACTTTTCTCAGGTTTTGGGAAAAAAAGAATAATTAAATCATTGTGGAATTGTTGATTCTAGGACGAAGCCGTTGGAATTCTGCAACGTATGGCAATTCTAATAAATTAGATTATGAATAAAAATTGGCCCAATCACACGCACACTGTGCCCCCCCCCCAATCTTTATCTGAAATCTCTCTTACCTCCAGGATGTCAAAGCCCTGGTTATACCAGCATCTCTGTCACTCCCCTATGGATAGTGGTTTTACTCTCCTCTTAAGCACTTCCGAAGTATATATACTTCTCGTTAACCTGTTAGCCAACACTTAAAATATTATTCTTATTATTATTATTATTATTATTATTATCCAATGCTAAGCTATAACCCTTGTTGGAAAAGCAGGATGCTATAAGCCCATGGGCCCCAACAAGGAAAATAGCCCAGTGAGGAAAATAAATAAGGAAAAATAAAATATTTTAAGAATAGTAACGACATTAAAATAAATATTTCCTATAAGAACAATAAAAAATTCAACAAAACAAGAGGAAGAGAAAGTAGATAGAACAGTGAGCCCGAGTGTACCCTCAAGCAAGAAAACTCTAACCTAAGACAGTGGAAGACCATGGTACAGAGGCTACAGCACTACCCAAGACTAGAGAACAATGGTTTGGTTTTGGAGTGTCCTTCTCCTAGAAGAGCTGCTTACCATAGCTAAAGAGTCTCTTCTACCCTTACCAAGAGGAAAGTAGCCACTGAATAAATTATATCGCCGTAGTTAACCCCTTGGGTGAAGAATGATAATGATAATAATAAATATGCCGATATCCAACAAACTGGATCACAGGATCCAATTGTTTATACTGTACTGTAATTGTTCAGTGGCTTCTTAACTCTAGGTAAGGGTAAAAGAGACTCATCAGCTATGGTAAGCAGCTCTTGTAGGAGAAGGACACTCCACAATCAAATCATTCTCTCTAGTCTTGGGTACTGCTATAGCCTCTGTACCATGGTCTTCCACTGTCTTGAGTTCTCTTGCTCAGGCACACTATTCTCTCTGGTTTCTCTTCCTCTTGTCTTATTAAATGTTTTATAGTTTATGTAGGAAATATTCATTTTCATGTTACTGTTCTTAAAATATTTTATTTTTCCTTGTTTCCTTTCCTCACTGGGTTATTTTCCCTGTTGGGGCCCCTGGGATTATAGCATCCTGCTTTTCCAACTAGGATTGTAGCTTGGCAAGTACTACTACTACTACTAATAATAATAATGATGCTACTTTCAATTATCACATGAATGATATTTTTTAATCTTCCAACGTTCATACTGAGAGTCGTTAATACCTCCCCCAACAAAGTTGGGAGGAGGTTATGTTTTCACCACTGTTTGTCGGTTTGTCTGTGAACAACTTCCTGGCCACAATTTTACTCATAGAGTAGTGAAACTTTACAGGGATGAATTGTTATTGTGAGACCTGGAAGTGACTCAGTTTTGAAAGTCCTAGGTCAAAGGTCGAGTTCTAGGTTGAGATATAAGCCTTTGTGGCGGAGGTCTTCGCTCTACTGAGTGCTCCTCCAGTTATTATTATTATTATTAGTGTTTCTTTATTATTATTATTATTATTATTATTATTATTATTATTATTATTATTATTATTATTATTATTATTATTATTATTATTAATGTGACTATAATACAAGTTGTTGCCCTAACTGGAAAAGCAGAATGCTACAATCCCAAAGGTTCCAATAGAGAAAAGCAGCCTGGTATGTTAAAATAAGTGCAAATTCCTGCTTATGAATTTATTCTCCGGCACATTTTTAATTTAATAACCGTTCGAATTCATGTTTCTGTCCTTTAAAAATCGTTTTCAACAGCTTTCACCCGGTTGTGCAACTTCTCTCCACCAGTGATAGTTAACATTACATTGTTTCGTAATATTTGATTTTCCCTAATCCACTTTCATTCCATTTTCTCAACTCATAAACTTCCACATACAACAAACTCATTCCGGTCTGCAGATTCAATGAATATTGCAACAGCAACAACAAGAAGTTCACCCATTTCTATCCACTTCAGAACAAAGGCCTCAGAGATGTCAATTCATGTCTTCGAATTGCCCAGCTTTCATTACCACACTGGCCAGTGTGGATTGGTGATGGTGAGAGATTTTCCTCTGAGCCCTCACACCAAACCAACATAGTATGGGTGTCACTGACTAGTACAGCTTTGTTGATCATGGCGATATGCAAACCCTTTCGCCATGTTAATGAATCTCCACTCACAACGGGAATAGAATATTAAGAGTACAGTAATTCACTTTCCCCTTTGTTTTTTTTTTTAGAAGTAAAATGGTATTGATACACATCGTTGTATTATTTTGCCAAATCTAGTGTTCATATGCGAATTGAAATGTAATCTTATATTAAAAAAAAAATCGCAAATTCTTTAGATTTTATTCCACTTTCTCTTCTAATATTACAAGTACTCAATATTTTTTATTTTCTTCTGTCGTGTTGGGGGGGGGGGGGGTCATTGTTTAATCTATAGGGAAGATATTTTGCCTTTTTCCTAATTTTAGCAGTACCAGTGGAATTTCAAAAGTTCAGACTTGCAGCTAGTTTTTCATGTTGAACAGGCTGACTAAAGTCTTTTTATAGTTTATATATGAAATATCCGTTTTAATGTTGTTACTGTTTTTAAAGTATGTTATTTTAATTGTTCATTACTTTTTATATCGTTATTTATTTCCTTATTTCCTTTCCTTACTGGGCTATTTTTCTATATTGGAACCCTTGAGCTTATAGCATCTTGCTTTTCCAACTAGGGTTGTAGCTTAGTAACAACAACAATAATAATAATAATAATAATAATAATAATAATAATAATAATAATAATAATAATAATAAGGATATCTTTTCCTTAATGATTTTCTTATTGCGTCCCATCTAAATATTTTCCCCTAATGTACCCATTTTCTCCCCCAGAATCCCCGGTATTTCGAGAGTTCCAGTCCTATTTCACCATCCGATCCCCTAGTGATTTGTGAATCAAGCTAATCTCTAGCTACCGAGATTCCGGCTAATCGGGGGCCTTTCAACCCTTGTTTGCGAAGCTCTTCGCTGCCATTAGACACCTGCAAAGAAAGACAAGAAACAGAGAGAGAGAGAGAGAGAGAGGAGAGGAAGAGAGAGAGAGGAGGAGAGAGAGAGGAGAGAGAGAGAGAGAGAGAGAGTGCAAATTCGACATTTGCATTGCAATTACTAGGAGACGATTGCTGTGTCAACTGGCTCAAGGAGGTCTTTAACAGGTTCCCCGTTGGAACAGAGTGATATGGGACTAAGGTGGCTCTCCTCTAGGGGAGGGAGGGGTAGGGGGAGCGGTATGCATTCGAGAGAGAGAGAGAGAGAGAGAGAGAGAGAGAGAGAGAGAGAGAGAGAGAGATAGGTTATGGAGGGGAATGTTGAATGCAGAATGAGTAATGACTCGGGAACGATGAGGAATGATCTGGAAATTGTCTTCAGGAGATTTCTTTTGAAAAATTCTTCTTCGCTCAAGGGGTTAACTTCTGCATTGTAATTGTTCAGTGGCTACCCTCCGCCTGGTAAGCTTAGAAAATACTTTAGCTTTGGTAAGCAGCGCTTCTAGAAGGTCTTCTAGGAGGACAATGGAAAATCAAACCATTGTTCTCTAATCTTGGGTAGTGCCATAGCCTCTGTACCATGGTCTTCTGTTGTTTTGGGGTAGAGCTCTCTTGCTTGAGGGTACACTAGGGCATTATTTTCTATTTGTTTCCATATTTCCTTTCCTCACTGGCCTATTTTCCCTCTTGGAGCCCTTTTACTTATAGCATACTACT
>NC_090734.1:147768820-147773820 GCF_036898095.1 Palaemon carinicauda
TTGGGCGCATGCGCACAGCGTTTGTTTACATGTGGCGCGGATGGAGATAGATTGAGAGACTGAGAACACGTGGTTACATTCTGCTGGATTTTTTTCTAACTTTTTTACCAACTTTGAATATTGTTTATTGACACACTTGCATATTTAGAGACGGCGTTGTGTGCCTGGATTATTAATATATACATTCGACTATGAAAACAAAATATCGTGTTTTCAATGGCGTCGGCTTTTCTCCTCCGTTTTAATTAGGGGGTTGGTAGGATATAGACGGGTGGGGCCATTGTTCTTCATATCCCTCAACTACCGGAGGGGGAAGGGGCGAGGAGGAAAGAATTGAGGGAGGGGGGATTAAGATGCTATATAGTCCTCTATACATCCAAACAACGGACAATTACCTCGTCTTTTGGTTTTCCTCTCTTCAGACTCAACGTCCCCTCTTTTACGGCCTTTCTTAAAAAAAAGTACAAAACAGAGTGTGATTTTATCACAAAAAAGGAAGGGAGGGGGGGGGGGAGAATGAGGGTGGTTCAAGATACAATCAACTGATTTTTTCTCATTAAAACTGGCGTCACATCAACTTGGGTCATTGCTCCTTCTCCTGACTTGAAATTCGTCTTGATTATGTAACCAAGAAGCGAGGAGAATCCTTCAATTGAAATGGCACTTTTTTTCTCTTATCTTTTAATTGCGTTTTCTTTCCATTCAACGAGGGTGAACGTCCTTGCGGTCAACTCTTCAGATTTTTTTTTTTTGGGGGGGAGGGTTCCACGAGTAAATAAAAGTGGATCATATTTTGTTGGTATATACACTTCATTTGAAATACAATGTTTTATTAGCAGTAGTTATCTTTACTATTGTCGATATTCTGGAATAAATTTAGTAAGGATGTTTCCTGATCACACACACACACACACATATATATATATATATATATACACATATATATATACATATATATATAATATATATATGTGTGTATAGTGTATATATATATATATATATGTGTATATATATATATATATATATATGTGTGTGTGTATAGTGTGTATGTATATATATATATATATGTGTGTGTGTATATATATATGTATATATATATATATATATATACCTCCCCCGTTATTATTCCACTGTAGAAAAAAAGGCTTCAAAGATGTCCTACTTCCTTCTGTTAATGGTCTTTCTATGTCAGTTTATACCCGCAATTTTTCTGGGTTCGTCAATCCATCATCTTTTCACTGCCCCCATAACTTCTCTTGCAATCTTTAGGGACCCATTCTGTTATTTTTTAAATATCTATCTATTATCTGTCATTCTCATCATATTATGTCCTGCCCATGTCCGTTTCTTCTTCTTGTTTCCATGTCGCTCTTTTTCTGTCTGTTGGTGTTATTCCCATCATTAATCTTCCCATAGCACTCTGAGTTGTAAATAGCTTATGTTCTAAGGCTTGAATAAGGCTTCAAGTTTCTGATGCACAAGTTAAAACTGGTGGGACCATCTTATTAAATACTCTTGTTTATTGAGAAAGTGGCATTTTACATTTCATAATTTCATTTCGTTTACCAAAAGCTCTCCATTCCATGCTTATCCTTCTTTTAATTTCGGTCTCGTGTCCTGGGGAAACACTGTATTAATTATGAAAATTCATCAACCAACCTCTGAAGGTTCGTCTATAACTCTTAACCAATCATGCCAGAAAACTTTAAATCAATCAATCCTAATCAATCTTTGAAGGTTCGTACTTAACTCTTAATCAGTCTCGAAGGTTCATCTATAAATCTTAGTTTTTGTCTCTGCATTTTCATTGAGCATATCCCTTTTCAGTCCTACATTTCAGATTTTTCTATTCAAATCTTCTATCATCTTTTGCAGTTATTTCCAGATTTACTAACCAGAACTATGACATCAGCAAATCTCAAGCTGATAAGGTATTCCCCCTTAATATCAATCCCCACATTTTCCGAATCTGTGAATAAATTCCTTATTAAATTATATTATTTTACCTTAAGTATATTTTAGGATTGCTATGTAAGTCCCATATAAATACTGTAAAGTGTTCTAACATAGGATGCATCTATTCCTTATCTTTGAAGGGCCTTCATTACTGCTGAAGTTTTGACAAAATCAAAAGCTTTCTCTTACTCTGTACATACTACACATAGTGGTTTGTCATACTCTGTTGATTTATTCCATTAGCTGGTTAATCACATGGATACTGTCATTTGTTGAATACCCACTTCTAAATATACAGCATATGATCAGGTTCGGGAAGGATTATGGAGTTATGCAATGATTAATAAACTGATTGCAGGACTAGTCATTAGTGTATAATTCTTTAGTATTAGGAAGGGGAAGAGGATGCAGACTGAGAAAAACAACAAACAGATGGGATGAATCACAACGATGGGGGTGTTGATACCAAGGAACTACCACAAGAGCCCGTGCAAGATAAGAGTTGCATGGTAGCCATAATGATGTGGAAGACAGGAAGGATTTCTGCTCAGTGATTTCCTACACAGTTAAGCTCAACAATGGTTAACGAGAGACGGTGGTTTAAGACTATAGAATTTCCTTGTAAAGTTCTGCAGTTAAAAAAAATATATTACTAATATATATATATATATATATATATATATATATATAAATATATAAGAAAGAAAAAGATGCTGGTGAGCGGGGAGATGCACATGCGTGCTTATATGAATATTTACAAATTTGGCCGGGTCGCATTCATATACACACACACACACACACACACACACGCACACACACACATATATATATATACATATATAGATATATATATATATATATATATATATATATGTGTGTGTGTGTGTGTGTGTGTTTCTCAATTTGCTCAAGTACACAAGTGACTTACACATGGATAAACCTAAACAAAAGAGAGCAAAGGACAATGAAGTTAATCGCAAAATATATTACTATGCAAATGTCAATGACCAAACACTTTACAGATATCTCTCTCTCTCTCTCTCTCTCTCTCTCTCTCTCTCTCTCCTTACTCTTTTACGACCCAGTAATAGAGGCGTGGCAGGTGGAAGGGAGGATATTACGACGGCACACGACGACCTATGTGGGCCACTTCGCGAAATATAAAAGCCCCGAATGAAGGTGGGAGCCAACGAGCCCCCCCCCCCCCCACATTTTTAATATCGGACACACTACTTTCCTCAACATCTAATTTTATTTTATTTAATTTCCTCGTTCTATAAATATATTGATGTTTTTATTTTCTATAAAAGATGCTTTGATGTAGTTATTGCTTAAATATAAAGTGCTTTTGTTTTTTTCAATCAGGTCAGCCGATTGCCATGATGTGAGTGACGCAATGCTGGTGTCCTAGAACACTCATAGCATGACGCATTAGTACGTGATTGGGAGGTTCGACGCATTTCTCGCTTTTGTTGATGTTGTTGTTGTTATTCTTAATGATTTTGTTATTGTTGCTGATGCGGTTAACGATGTTGTTTCTGTTATTAATTATCTTTTATTTTTGTTGATACTCTATGTACCATACCTAGCTAAGGTTGATTTAAATAACTAGATTGGAAATATGTTTTTATAATAATAATAATAATAATAATAATAATAATAATAATAATATAATAATAATAATAATAATTATTATTATTATTATTATTATTATAAAATTTCTAGTACCCATTAACAGCAAAATATTATGGAAACATTAATGTCAGCCAATTTCTTTACTAAAATTACGGCGAATGCAATGGTCTCTAAGAGTCTACGGATAAGGCACATATATTTTCAACGAACCTGTCGTGGTCCAAATAATTCTATAAATTGACCTCAATTTTTGTTAGTTTTAATATTTACTTGATATAATATATATATATATATATATATATATATATAATTGGCATCCGATGTAATTATTTTAACGATGGAGAAATTGATAAATATCAACCATGCAGATGATGAATGGAGAAGTATTGAATTAAAAAGCTCAGGATAGAGACGACTGGTAAAATCTAACCGAGGCCCTTTAAGTAAATAGGCGTAAGAGGATATAATGATGATGTTGACATTACTACATTATAAAAATGGCAAAATTTTACAAAAATATTGTTAAATGTGTGCAAATATAAATATATATATGTATAGATAAATGCAGTTATAATCACATGCATATATATATATATATATATATATATATATATATTATATATATATATACAGAATTTATCTGTGTGTGTTTGTACATTTTCAAAATATGTTTTCACCTGGTGGATATCCACTAACTACATAATTCGATTAAGTATATAAAAAAAATGATGCGTAATAATGTAAAATTAACAATGTTGATCACTAACACTTGATAGAAACAATAAGAAAACATAAATGGAAATACAAAAATATTACAGTATCTGGAACAAATTACAGAAAAGTCAGGAAACGAAAGAATGCTGATATAAAGATTACACAATAAATGATAATTATAAAAAAATAATAGTAATGAATAATAATGCTCATAAGGATGTAGGGACGGATTAACAGGATTATCTACAATAAATACAACTAAAATAATAATAAAATAATAATAATAATAATAATAATAAAAATTCAAAGAAAATTAAAAAAAAAAAAAACAATAATGAGGGTAATGATAAAACTTGTAATATCAGTAATAATCTCCCCTATGTAATGAAGAGCAAATGTCTATATATATATATACAGTATATATATATATATACAGTATATATATATATATACAGTATATATATATATACAGTATATATATATATATATACATATATATATATATATATATATATATATATATATATATATATACAGTATATATATATATATATATATATATATATATATATATATATATATATTTATTTATATATATATATATATATATTTATTTATATATATATATATTTATTTTATATATATATATATATTTATATTATATATATATATATATATATATATATATGCATGCG
>NC_090734.1:147781320-147783820 GCF_036898095.1 Palaemon carinicauda
AAAATGGAGTGGGAAAAGGGGGTGAAAATGGAGTGGGAAAAGGTGGTGAAAATGGAGTGAGAAAAGGTGAAAATGGATTGGGAAAAGGGGGTGAAAATGGAGTGGGAATAGGGGTGAAAAAGGAGTGGGAAAAGGTGGTGAAAATGGAGTAAGAAAAGGTAAAAATAGCGTGGGAATAGGGGTGAAAATGGAGTGGAAAAAAGGGGTGAAAATGAAGAAGTGGGAAAAAGTAATGAAAATAGTTGAAATATGGGTGAAAATGCAAAAGGAAAAGGGAGTAAAGATAAATGAGTGGGGAAAGGGGGTGAAAATGAATGAGTGGGAAATAGGGGTGAAACTGAAGGAGTGGGAAAAAGGTGATGAAAATGGAGTGAAAATATGGGTGAAAATGCAGTGGGAAAAGGGGATGAAGATAAGTGAGTGGGGAAAAGGGGTTGAAAAAGAATGAGAGGGAAATAGCGGCGAAAATGAGGGAGTGGGGAAAAGAGGGTGAAAATGAAGGAATGGGGAAAAGGGGGTGAAAATGGATGAGTGGGAAATAGGGGTGAACATGAAGCAGTGGGAAATAGGGGTGAAAAGGAAGCAGTGGCAAATAGGGGTAAAAATGAAAGAATGGGAGAAAGGTGGGAAAATGAACGAGCGGGAAATAGGGGTAAAAATGAAGGAGTGGGAAAAAGGTGGGAAAATGAAATAGCAGGAAATAGGGGTAAAAATGAAGGAGTGGGAAAAAGGTGGGAAAATGAAAGAGTGGGAAATAGGGGTGAAAATGAAGGAGTGGGAAATGTGGGTGAAAATGATGGAGGGGGAAAAAGGGGTAAAACTCAAAACCTGGGGAAAACTGGGTGAAAATTAAGAAACAGGAAAGAGGGTAAAATGAAGAAGTGGGAAATAGGGTGAAAATGAACGAGCGGAAAAAAGGAGAACATGAATGAGTGGGAAAAAGCAGTGAAAATGAATGAGTAGGAAAAAAGGGTGAAAAATAAGAGTTGACAAAAGAGGGTGGTAAAAGAGGGAGTGGGAAAAGGGGGATGATAATGAAGACGTGGGAAAAGTGGGTGTAAATGGAGTGGTGGAAAAAAGGGGTGAAAATGAAGGAGCATGAAATAGGGGTGAAAATGAAGGTGTGGGGAAATTGGGTGAAAATGAAGGCACCTTAGGTTATAATGTTACTGGGCGAATTCCGCAGTAATTACTGTATAACCTGAAACGTATTTGCGGAGCTTCATAGATGCATCTGGAAATCTAGATAATGATCTTTTTATGTATATTGGCCACAGGAATAAATACATTTGGATGCCTAGAAGATCTTTGGAAGAATCTATTTATATGATTTAT
Organism: Palaemon carinicauda; assembly: GCF_036898095.1. Classification (NCBI taxonomy): domain Eukaryota; kingdom Metazoa; phylum Arthropoda; class Malacostraca; order Decapoda; family Palaemonidae; genus Palaemon; species Palaemon carinicauda. The sequence goes on from NC_090734.1 coordinate 147,782,656, forward strand.
ATTCAAAATTTTAACGTTTCGAAATGAAATTCTCTCTTAATTTAGGGTTCCAAAGAGATCTAATGTAAAAAAAAAAAAAATCAAAATCGTTGAAAGCTTCTTTCAATTTTGTTTATAAGTGTAATTTTCCAAATTTTAGGTGTTTCAAATATATATTTCTTTCCAATTGAGTGTTTCCAAGAAAATTATACTTCCTGTCCAGTTTCAAATATAAATTTCATTCTTATTCAATGTTTCTAATTAAATACTGCCTTCATATTTAATGCTTACATGAGAAATTTCCTACTTATAAAAACAACCACAGTTATATTTCCTACTTATAAAAACAGCCAGTTATATTTCCTACTTATAAAAGAATCACAGTTAAATTTCCTACTTAATAAAACAATCACAGTTAAATTTCCTACTTAATAAAACAATCACAGTTAAATTTCCTACTTAATAAAACAATCACAGTTAAATTTCCTACTTAATAACACAATCACAGTTAAATTTCCTACTTATAAAACAATCACAGTTAAATTTCCTACTTAATAAAACAATCACAGTTAAATTTCTTACTTATATGAACAATCCAAGTTAAAATCTTACTTATAAGAACAATCAGTTAAATTTTCTACTTACATGAGCAATCCGTCAAATTTCCTAATTATAAGATCAATCCCAGTTAAATTTCTTACTTATATGAACAATCGCAGTTAAATTTCTTACTTATATTAACAATCGCAGTTAAATTTCTTACTTATATGAACAATCGTAGTTAAATTTCCTACTTATAAGAACAACCACAATTAAATTTTCTAGTTATGAGAACAATCGCAGTTAACTTTCCTACTTAAATGAACAATCCCATTTAAATTTCCTACTTATAAGAGCAATACAAATTAAATTTCCTGCTTATAAGACCAATCACAATAAAATTTCCTACTTATAAGAACAATAACAGTCAAATTTCCTTCCCATTTTAAGGTAGTAGGTTGGCCAGGGCACCAGCCACCCGTTGAGATACTACCACTAGAGAGTTATGGGGTCTTCTGACTGGCCAGATGGTACTACATTGGATCCTTCTCTCTGGTTACGGTTCATTTTCATTTTACCTATACACATCCACACTGAATAGTGTGGCCTATTCTTTACAGATTCTTCTCTGTCCTCATACACCTGA
>NC_090734.1:147788820-147798820 GCF_036898095.1 Palaemon carinicauda
AGAAGGAAAAACCTTATTCATTGTGAAGGGAAGAACTTATCAAAGGTGTTTCATGGTGGTGGAAAAACCTTATTTATTGAGAAGGAAAAACCTTATTCATTGTGAAGGGAAGAACTTATCAAAGGTGTTTCATGGTGGTGGAAAAACCTTATTTATTGAGAAGGAAAAACCTTATTCATTGTGAAGGGAAGAACTTATCAAAGGAGTTTCATGGTGGTGGAAAAACCTTATTTATTGAGAAGGAAAAACCTTATTCATTGTGAAGGGAAGAACTTATCAAAGGTGTTTCATGGTGGTGGAAAAACCTTATTTATTGAGAAGGGAAAACCTTATTCATTGTGAAGGGAAGAACTTATCAAAGGGGTTTCATTTGTGGTGGATAAACCTTATTTATTGAGAAGGAAAAACCTTATTCATTGTGAAGGGAAGAACTTATCAAAGGAGTTTCATGGTGGTGGAAAAACCTTATTTATTGAGAAGGAAAAACCTTATCCATTGTGAAGGGAAGAACTTATCAAAGGTGTTTCATGGTGGTGGAAAAACCTTATTTATTGAGAAGGGAAAACCTTATTCATTGTGAAGGGAAGAACTTATCAAAGGTGTTTCATGGTGGTGGAAAAACCTTATTTATTGAGAAGGAAAAACCTTATTCATTGTGAAGGGAAGAACTTATCAAAGGTGTTTCATGGTGGTGGAAAAACCTTATTTATTGAGAAGGGAAAACCTTATTCATTGTGAAGGGAAGAACTTATCAAAGGTGTTTCATGGTGGTGGAAAAACCTTATTTATTGAGAAGGGAAAACCTTATTCATTGTGAAGGGAAGAACTTATCAAAGGTGTTTCATGGTGGTGGAAAAACCTTATTTATTGAGAAGGGAAAACCTTATTCATTGTGAAGGGAAGAACTTATCAAAGGAGTTTCATGGTGGTGGAAAAACCTTATTTATTGAGAAGGGAAAACCTTATTCATTGTGAAGGGAAGAACTTATCAAAGGTGTTTCATGGTGGTGGAAAAACCTTATTTATTGAGAAGGGAAAACCTTATTCATTGTGAAGGGAAGAACTTATTCAATGAAATTCATTGTGAAGCAATAATTATATTAATTGTGAAGAGAAAACTTTACTCATTGTTATTTATTGTAAAGGAAAAATTATATTCATTATGAAGGGAAAACCTTATTCATTGAAATCATTGTGAAGGAAAATTTATATTCATTGTGAAGGGAAAACCTTATTCATTAAAAGCATTGTAAAGGAAAAACTATATGCATTGTGAAGGGAAAAACTTATTCATTGTTATTCACTGTGAAGGGAAAACCTTATTCATTGAAATCATTGTGAAGGAAAAATTATATTCACTATGAAGGCAAAACCTTATTCATCGTAGGAAGACGACTTACTCACTATGGAGCTCAAGGCTTATTCATTACGCAGAAAAACTTATTCATTACAAATGAAAAGAATTATTCATTCTTGAAGCAATCCTTATTCAATGCAGAAGGAATGCTTCTTCATAACGAAGGAAGGACTTATTCATTTAGGGGGAAATGGCCTATTCATTGCTAAACGGAGAGTTTATTCATTATGAAAAAAGGGGTTATTTATTGTAAAGGAAACTGTTTACTCCAAGATGATGAATGAGAGTATTCATTAGAAGGAATTAACTCGTTTCTTGTTTACCTCTCTTCAAACGATGTATTTCGATAAACTGGGGAAAGTTTTTTAATGAAAGTCTGAGTTACGGCGGAAATGTATAAAAGGGGAGAGTTAATTAATTTTTTCAGATAAATAATATAAAGGTTGTTTTTAGACGTGTGCGCACGCGTGGGCGCGTTGCATAAGACTACTGTACTTTTGCAGAAAAAAATTATTTAGCTTATTTTAAAGGGGACAAATTATTATTATTATTATTATCATTATTATTATTATTTTTTTTTTTTTACAAACGGTTATCTAATGAAATTTCATCAGTAAATATTTCTAAATAGTTGGCATAACAATCCTCAACATTTTTTTTTAATAACATGGTTAATTAATCTGCCCCACAAGCCAGGCGTCTTCATCAGGTCTTGTGTGTGTGTGTATGTGTGTATGTATATAAATGTATATATGTATATAAATATATATACAGTATATATATATACATATATATGTATATATATATAAATTTATATATATATATATATATATATATATATTATATATATACATATATATATATATATATATATATATATATATATATATATATATATATATATATATATTATTTGAGAGGAGTTGCCTTAACGTGGTGAGAGAGTTTGTGTACAGCCATGATCAGCAAAGCTGTATTAGTCAGGGCCATCCATAAAAGGTTGGTTTGGTTTGAGCGATCAGACTAAGGTCTCCCACCATCACCAATCCGCACTAGCCAGCGTGGCGATGAAAACTGCCAAACTCCAGACATGCCTGAGGCCTTGGTCCTGCATTGGACTAGAAATAACTGCTTTTGTCATTGTTGTATATATTAAAAATCAATTTCGTGAAACAAATTAATGAAAAATTGTCACCACAAAGCAGAAGTAACTTGGAACATTAAATTTTATGAATTCACTCAGTTTCAGAATGAGAGAGAGAGAGAGAGAGAGAGAGAGAGAGAGAGAGAGAGAGAGAGAGAGAGAGAGAGAGAGAGAGAGAATTCTTAGAAGCCCTTCTTCACTATATCAGTTCAAGGAATGAGAAAAAGAAAAACAAGTGTTAATGTCGATTACCAATTTCCTGGAGTGATATTCTGCAACTTGTGATACAGTAAAAACAGCTTTTCTATAATTTCACGGAAATATGCTTCCACGATAACATTGGATTTCACACAATCTCTCTCTCTCTCTCTCTCTCTCTCTCTCTCTCTCTCTCTCTCTATCCACACAGACATCATCATCAGCCGTTACAAGTCCACTGCAAAATGAAGGTCTCAGTCATGTCCTTCCACTTGCGTCTGTTTATGGTCTTACTGTGCCAGTCCACGCCAGCAAACTTTCTTAGTTCGTCAGTCTATCGTCTTCTCATCCTTCCCCTGCTTCTTTTACAATCTCTGGGGACCCGTTCTGTTATTCTTAGTGTCCACCTATTGTCTCTCATCCTCATTATATGTCCTGCCCATGTCCATTTCTTTTTCTCAAGTACTGTGTGTATATATATATATATATATATATATATATATATATATATATATATATATATATATATATATATATATTATGGACAAATTCAATCTATTAAGGTCCATGGTAAAAGTAAAGCATAGGTATTGAGCCTATAATCATAAGACACGTATCGGAAATCGAATTAGCTCTGGATAGAATACCACTTCTGTGGAGGAAATATATACAGAATACAAACACCCATACATTATATATATATATATATATATATATATATATATATATGTATATATACATACATACATACATATATATTTATGTACAGTGAGAGAGAGAGAGAGAGAGAGAGAGAGAGATTACGATTACTCGTGTGCGTATCAATAACAACAAAAATACTCGTATGTTAGGAAACAATAACCATATCAGTGTTCCTTTCAGTACCAGGTTTTTCTAAGTTTCCCAAACAGTCACTCCGTAACACTTCCTTTGTTCACACCGCCATCTATTGAATGAGGTATCCTTTGTTACCACGCCATCTGTTGATGAATCGTTTAGATCACACACAACGCCATCTATTGGTGTGTATTAACCTTTCAGGATTCTCATTTCCTGGATATATTTGGTTTTATACGAGGGCTGTAATGAGCTACCACGGGCTCTTTCTAATTAAATTTACTAAATATAATGTTTATTTATAAGTGCTAAAATATTTAATATGTAATGGGAAATATCAACATGAGGGAAGTGTAAGACAAAATATCATGTTTACTATAGTTTAATGTGAATGCATGTTTATATAAAAGCTCAAAAAGGCTAGTTTTATTTTTAGCAAGTTTCAACGTATTATGTCTAGTACTGAAAAACAGATAAATAAGGATTAAAAGTTAAGAGAATTGTGAAAAAAATAAAAAGTGTCAAATGTTAAAGAACATATACATATACATTCTCCTACACATGTTTATATAAATATATATATATATATATATATATATATATATATATATATATATATATATATAAAAGTATAAATACATATACGTATGTATATACATACAAAAACATACCTACATATACGTGTATATATACAGTATATAAATATATATATATATATATATATATATATATATATATATATATATATATATATATGTATATATATATATATATATATATATATATATATATATATATATATATATGTGTGTGTGTGTGTGTGTGTGGGTGAATACATGAACATACATCTAATATATATATATATATATATATATATATATATATATATATATATATATATATATATATTTAATAACTAGATAAAATATAGTTATGCCCTCGAGCAGGTTTGAACTTTTTCTGTAGCAGTTTAACAAGAGAACAGTTGAGGCAAAGGTGCATGTCAATTAAAAACAGCAGTACAACTATTCTAAAATAAAAGTTATAAGTTTCCCATGGTACCTCTTAAGTAATAACACATTTTCTAATGCATATTGTTCTTGACCAAGATTCAGAGCAAGACTGTTGAGGTAAGTACATGTTTGAATAAATGATTTTTTTCATTTTCTTCCCTTTTTGCTATTTTTCATATAAATGGAAATCTTATTTCATTTTTATCCACGGGTTTTTATGTAAGGGAGATATTATGTAAATATCATCATCATCATCATCATCTCCTACGCCTATTGACGCGAAGGGTCTCGACTAGATTTCACCAGTCATCTCTATCTTGAGCTTTTAAATCAATACTTCTCCAATCATCATCATCTGCTTCACGCTTCATAGTCCTCACCCATGTGGGCCTGGGTCTTTCAACTCTTGAGGAGTGCGAAGAGCATAGCCCAAAACATCTCCATCTACCCCTCACCATAATCTCATCCACACTCTCGAGTAATCTCTCTTATAGTTTCCTTTTCAATCCTATCCTATCATTTAATCCGTAATATTCTCATTTACAGACGGATTATTCTTTCAAAGATTGGGTAATATGAAACGGCGCCATGGACGGAGAGACAGTTCAAACCCGCCCCCCCCCCCCCTCCCGAGACAAATGATAGTATGAATTAATTTTCAAAATCTTTTAAGGATTAAAAACATTTACTGATGCGTACGTCAATACATGGTAGTTATTAAAGTAATTAGTTTGCAAATATGAAATAATATTGATAAAAAGACAAGTGCTAGTAGATACATAGTGTAGGGGAGGGGGTTAAGGAGGGGGAGGGGGTTAAGGAGGGGGAGAGGGGAGGGGAAGGGGAGGGAGGGGAAGGGGAGGAAGGGGAGGGGGAGGTAAGGGGAAGGGGGAGGTAAGGGGGAGGGGAAGGAGGAGGGGGAGGGGGATAAGAAGGCAGAAGGGGAAGGGGTTCTTTTTATCCCGAGAAAAAAGGCGTAGATTGAGACCGGTAAACAAGAGAGAGAGAGAGAGAGAGAGAGAGAGAGAGAGAGAAGGGGGGGGGGGGACGCACAACAACTAAAAACCACCCACGACTGATAATCGAGCAAAAGAATGAACGAAAAATTTTGCATTATTAACGGAACAATCCCATTCATCCTCTCTCTCTCTCTCTCTCTCTCTCTCTCTCTCTCTCTCTCTCTCTCTCTCTCTCTCTCTCTCAAGATACCCGTTTTAATGAAGTAGTCTTTGCAACCAAATTTTCTGAGGAATAAAGTATTTAAATAAATCTGACTTAATATTGGATTTAACGTATGAATTTTGCTTCTGCGGTGCATCAGTTATTAGGAGGAACTAGCTCAATGTTGAAAAGATAATATACATTATTCATATATACAAGATGTATAATACACTAGTGTACGCGACCCATAAAAAACGACGGCTAGATATTTAAATAAATATATACACACATAAATGCATGCATATACTAGTGTACGCGACCCGTCAAAAATGACAGCTAAATATTTAGATATGCACTCACGCACAGATTCAATCCTTCTCACACCCCCTCTAACCGGGGTATGACTACTCACTCTCCCTTCACACCTAAGGGATGGGAGAGATTGAGCGTGACCGTATGTGTGTGTGTGTGTGTGTGTGTGTATATATATATATATATATATATATATATATATATATATATATATATATATATATATATATATATATGTTTAATGTTAGTGGAGTCCTATCAAATGCATTTCCAGTGAAGAGCGGAGTACTCCAAGGGAATGTGTTGTCACCTATGTTGTTTATACTGCTCATGGACTTTGTAATGCATAGAACAGTTGGAGATGGTGGAGAAGAATTGGACTGGATTGGAAATAGGAAGCAGACCTAGAGTATGCTGACGATGCTGTCTTTGTTAGCAGGACACTACAGGATTGGCAATGCTTGCTTACCAGAATGCATGAAATATCACTAGTTGGGCTGAAGATAAATATAAAAAAGACAGATGATGAAAACAGAATATGCAATGGAAGATGAAGTATTATTGGAAGGAGAAAGGATTAATGGGGTAGAATTACTTAAATATTTAGGAACTATGATATCTAATACAGGGTCTTTAGAATTGGAGTTTAATGAAAGATTGAAAAAAAAAATCAGACAATGGCTAGGTTTCAGTAACATTTGGAAATGAATTCGTCTGAAATTACATATAAAAATAAGACTATACATCAGTTTAGTGAGATCGGTGTTACTGTATGGACATGAGTCTTGGTATGACAATGAAACAATACCCAACAGATTTTGTAGATTCGAGAAAAAAGCCATCAGAAGAATATTTGTGAGTTAAATGGCAGAACAAGATTAGAAATAAAACTAAATGGAGATTGTTTGGGCATGCTCTTCGCACTCCCCAAGAGAGATTAGTTCACCAAGCTTTTAACTGGGCTCCACAAGGTACGAGAAGAGTTGGAAGACCCAGCACACATGATCGAGAACTATGAAACGTGAAGTAGGAGATGATGAATGGAGAACTATTGAATTAAAAGCTCAAGAGAGACACGACTGGCGAAATCTAACATGGGCCGTTTGCGTCAATAGGCGTAGGAGGAGATGATGATGACGATGATATTTACATATCTCTCTATCTTACATAAAAACCCACGGACCTGCGTTAATCCCTCGAGATTGAACCTAGTCTAGCACGCAGTTCTGCGTATTTCTGCGTATAAAATTCCGCCGGAACTATCACAACATTCCCATCTGCTACGAAACGAGTCATCGCCAATATCCGTAATCGACGTATCAGCTGCCCTCGGGCAAGACGCGATGCAAGTCTCATTATTATCCTTCGCTGGTCCCCCTTTCTTTACTTTTCCTTTTTTTTTATTTCTTTCTTTCTAATCCGAAGGCACTTGTATTAATACATTCGTACCCGGCCCAGCAACTCTTTGGATCGATATCCGATGAACTTTTGCGGTTGGAAGACACGATAACGCGTTGACATTTAATCGGGCTGAGTCGTAAATAACGCACAAGATATTTCGTCGTAAAAGATGAACGGAGTTTTGTCTAGACAGAGGCAGGGATGCTGGTACGGGATGGGGGGAAGGTGGGGGAGAGAGAGAGAGAGAGAGAGAGAGAGAGAGAGAGAGAGAGAGAGAGAGAGAGAGAGAGAGAGAGAGAGAGAGAGAGGTGACGATGTTGGAGGGACGAAAGGAGGAAGAAATGAAGAATTTGAAAGCTGAAAGGAATTTTCTTTTCAGTTTAGGGAGTGATATTATACCATCAACTAAATTAAATTTTGTTAACTCTTGACTTTTTAATACAAAAAATACAAAATTTTTCATCGAAAATTACTAATTAAACCCGGAAATAAACCATATACCTTTAAGTTTGAGTCATCTATTTAAAGCAGGACTTTTGAGGGCGAAGCCACCACTTCAAGTTAAAGGAATGAATGCGTACATCTGAAAACATACATAAATCTATCTATAAACTTATCTAAAGATGATAAAACACTATATGAATAAATGAATTAAACTCCCACTACCCCCCCCCCAAAAAAAAAAAATCCTTTTTCATTTGCTTCAAAAATGTGTCGCTTTCACAGATTCCTCTTCTAGATACTGAGTATATAATCTATTATTATTACTATTAATATTATTATCGGCATCCTCATTATTATTATCATTATCATTATTATTATTATTACAAGCTAAGCTACAACTCTAGTTGAAAAAGCAAGATACTATAAGCCCAAGGGCTCCAACAAAGAAAAATACGAGGAAAGGAAATAAGGATATAAATAAACGATATGAAAAGTAATGAATAATTAAAATATCTTAAAACAGTAACAACATTAAAAAGACATGTCAGCCTATTCAACTTAAAAACATTTCCTTCAAGTTTGAACTTTTCAAGTTCTACTTACAATTTTCAGGTTAGTTCAAGAAACACACACCTCTAATGATAAAAATCAACTAAAAAACATTGCATTAAATTAATTCTAATGCTGACATTCAATGCAGCATCTCCGCCATGGCCTGACATTTCGGCCGTTGTCAAGGGACTATACCGGGAGTTCTCCTACTACTACTACTCTACTACTGCTACTACTACTACCAGTTACTAGTACTCCAACTACGTTTGTACGACGCTTCGGTACTTTCATTCAAATAATAGTGGTGGTTCATTCAATATTCCTTTTCCTATTCCAAAACTACGAATTTCTATATTTTCCAATTCTTTTCTTTAACGATCTATCTTAGATATAGAATCACGTTATAATACGAGTGATATATCTGAGAATGCGATCCATTTGACGGGCCAGGTATACCTCTACCTAAAACCTAAGTGCCAAGAAGACCCTGTACTTAAAATTAAAGTCCCAAGAAGACCTTCTACCTAAAACTAAATTACCAATAAAACCCTCTACTTAAAATGAAAGTGTCAATAAAACCCTCTACTTAAAATGAAAGTGTCAATAAAACCCTCTACTTAAAATGAAAGTGCTAAGAAAACCCTTTACTTAAAATGAAAGTGCCAAGAAAACCCTCTACTTAAAATGAAAGTGCTAAGAAAACCCTCTACTTAAAATGAAAGTGCTAAGAAAACCCTTTACTTAAAATTAAAGTATCAAGAAACCGTCTACTTGAAAGTAAAATCCCAGGAAAACCCTTTACTTGAAATTAGTGCGCCAAAAAAAAAAAACATTTACTTAAAAGTGAAATCCCAAGAAAACCTTCTACTTAAAAGTAAAGTTTCAAGAGAACTCTCTACTTAAAAACAAAGGGCCACGAAAACTCTCTACTTAAAAGTAAAGTTTCAAGAAAACCCTCTACTTAAAATCAAAAGGCCAAGAAAACCCTCTACTTAAAAGTAAAGTTTCAAGAAAACCCTTTACTTAAAAGTAAAATCTCAAGAAAACCTTCTACTTAAAAGTAAAGTTTCAAGAAAACCCTCTGCTTAAAATCAAAGGTCCAAGAAAACCCTCTACTTAAAAGGAAAGTGCCAAGTGTTAAGAGATGCCATCATATAAAAAGCAGGTTCTGTAACGATACGCCAGTCAAGTCATCTAGCGACACTTGTCGCAATTCCGCCGGAGCCCGATGCCCATTACCCTGGCGGGCAGCTGAAGCGGCGGCGGCGCCCTTAACGACAAACGCCTTCGTGGGATATTTCCGTTTCGCAGGGGGCCACGCCCTTTCTAAGAATGCGCCTCTTTTTTTTTCCGAGACCTGATATCGAACGGGTCTTTCCAGGCGTCGGAGAATTTCCAGCGGCTTTCTGCAGAAGGCAGCGATCAATAGAGATTCCATTCCAGTTTCCAGAACTGGACTTCGGGACTTCAGTAAGGTCGAGGCGTTTCGGTGTAAGTTCACATGCGTGAGTGCGTGCGTGTGTCGTTTTAATTCCAGAGAAATCGCTTGCGACGTTGCTAAAAAAGATTATTCAATGGAAA
>NC_090734.1:147801320-147808820 GCF_036898095.1 Palaemon carinicauda
ACCGTTTCTTTTTACATGATTTGTAAACTTAGCATTAAAGACTCTATTCATGACTTACACTGATTTTGTCTACTCGCAATGAAGAATGGCTTTTGCCTAATTTACTGGCGGTATGCAGTAATTCCGAGATCATCATCAACAGAGCTATTGAGATGATAGAGCATAAAATTAATTCAACTGAGGTAGCAATTGTGTTTAACAGAACAGGCCTTAAAGAGGGTCCACTACCTAAATCTAATAATAATAATATTAATAATAATTGTCTCGTCTTTCGACTCTTAAATTTAGAGCTGGTTCTAGAAGCTGTTACTCTTCCTTCATCATGGTTGTAAGTCACCAAAGTCAATTGACAACCAAGTACCACGGCTAATGAATTGAGCAATAAGTAAAAAATTTCTTGACAGAGGGCCTAAATCACTATGCCTTCCCTGGAAATCGAACCCAAAATAACACTTGACAAATAAGACTTGACAGCCAGACAGACACACAGGAACTAATAAATATGGAATATTTCATAAAAGTGGAATCCTTAAATAACTCTATTTCACAGTTTCAATGTTTCTTTTATTTATTTTAAAATTCAAGCTCTTAAATTTATCTTCAATTAATCATTGTTAATTTACCTAAATATATATATATATATATATATATATATATATATATATATATATATATATATGTATATATATATATATATGTATATATATATATATATATATATATATATATATATATATATAAAGCATAAAAATCTACACAAATTTATAAGAGCATTGCATGTCATTCAAAATTTTCCAATTCCACTCACTGCACTTAAATGGTTCTTTCGAAGCACAGCGGAGAGGAATAGAAGGATAATGAACGTCCAGTAATGAAAAGATAATTGATAAAAATAAATTTGGAATTGTAAGATGACGAGAAGAAATATGACGTTAACGACAACAACCAGAAATCAGAACCTATACTCCTTTACTGCTTTACGAGATAGTTGTCTATGTAAGAAAGTCAGAATTGGCTGGGGTCATCTCGTTTCGTTGTTTTCAATCTTCCCCTATATAATAAAGAGCAAGTGTCTGGTTATTTATGTGTATATATATGTGTGTATATATATATGTATATATATGTATGTGTATATATATATATATATATATATATATATATATATATATATATATGTGTATATATATATATATATATATATATATATATAATTTATTTATTTTCAATAAGCCATATAATTTGATACATTAATGTCTGGACTCTGTTACTGGCCTGGTGATCATTAATTGAAAAACACGTCTAAATGTGCAAAATTAATCATATATATGTGTGTATGTAAATATATATATATATATATATATATATATATATATATATATATATATATATATATTTCTTATTTCCTTCCTGACACGCTGTGCAGCAGGAGGGAGAGGGTGTAGTCATACCCTGCTGAATGGGGGGTGTACCTCGAGAGATATATACTCGGAAACCACAATCTCCCCAAAATTGCCGAACCAGCAGGGTGTATTTAAGAAAGGGGAGGGGGGGGGGGGAAGGGTTGAATCTGTGTGTGTGCATATCTATTAAAATATTTAGCCGTCATTTTTGACGGACTGCGTACACTAGTATTAAAACGGTGCATTGGAGGTTACTGATCCATACAGTATATAGATATACTTCGAGTGGATGAGGCGTAAATATAAGACATGAGAGGATTACATAAATTTCAGGTAAAGGTCATTGAAAAGGTCTACTCCCCTTTTCTTTACAAGCTTTATATAACAAGGAAATTATGTAAAATATAGGATATTCAGTATATTGCATTATAATTTTAACATTGAATTATATAAAATTAGATATAATGAAAAAAAAAACCTGCTAAAATGTACCGTCATAAATGAGAAAATTCCTACAAACAACAACCTGTAAGTTTGTATGTGTATATATATATATATATATATATATATATATATATATATATATATATATATAAAATCATCAGCCGTTACTAGTCCACTGCAAAACAAAGGCGTCTGTTTATGGTTTTTTTGTCCCAGTCCACACACGCACACTTTCTTAATACGTCCGTCCATCGTCTTCTCTTTTTCTCCCTTCTTCTTTTAAAATCTTAAGGGTTCTCTTTTTCTCCCCCGCTTCTTTCAAAATCTTAAGGGACCCATTCTGTTATTCTTGGTGTCCATCTATTGCCTACCATCCTCATTGAATGTACCACCCATGTCCATTTCTTTTTCTCACGAGTTAAAATATCCTCTACTTTAGTTTACCCTCTTTTTCTGTTTCCAAGTGTTATTCCCATCATTATTCTTTTCAAAGCTCTTTGAGTTGTAACTAGCTTATGTCCTGAGGCTTAAGTAGGGCTCCAAGTTTCTGGTGCATAAGTTAATACTGGTCGGGCCACTTGAGAGATCCGTCCATAACTCTTACTTGTTGTCTATGCATTTTCATTGAACATTATCTTAGGTTTACTCATATTCATTTTCCATTCTATATTTCTGCTTTCTTTATTCAAATTTTCTATCATCTTTGGTAATTCCTCCAATGCTTCAATAAACACAAATATGTCATCTGCAAATCTTAATTATTATGGCATTCCCAAGTAATATCAGTTCTTTCATTTGCCAATCAAATTCTCAAAAACTACTTCTAGGCAGACTGAATAATTTAGGAGAGATGGGGTCTCCCTGTCTAACTCCTTTTTCAATCGTAATTTTCTCATTATCTTTATGTAGTTTTAGGATTGCTCTACTTCTGTATAGATATCTTCAAGTGTTCTAACATAGAATTTTTCTATTCCTTGTTTTAAAAGGGCTTTCATTACTGCTAAGGTTTTGACAGGATCAAAAGTTTCCTCATAGATAAATGCCATACATAGTGGTTTGTCAGAATCTTTTGATATTTCAATTAGTTGGTTAATTACATGGATATGGCCAGTTGATGAATACCAAATTCTAAAGCCTGTCAGCTCTCTAGGTTGATTAAAGTCTAGCTGTATTTCTATTCGGCCCAATATGACCTTTGTAAATATTTGAAACAATACGGAGAGTAAACTTATTGGGCGGTAATTTTTCAGGTCATTTGCGTCTCCTCATTTGTGAATTAGTATAATGAAAAAGTTTTTACAAGCTGTAGGTATAGAGCATACTTAAGGACATTTGGTGTTGAGTTCAGCAAGTTTTACTAATATGAAATCTCCTCCATCTATTTTCAACTCAATTGTTAGCCCATCTTCTCCAGCTGCTTTGCCTCTTTTCGTGCCATTTAATGCTTTTTTTTACTTCTCCTGCTGTTATGGTCGGTACCGACTCAGATGCTGCGTTATTTCTATTGGGGAAGTTATATCTTATAATACTATTGTATAGCATTGTATAGAAATCCTCTACAATTTCTATCACTCAATCTCTATTGTGGACAATATTTCCATTTTCATCCTTTAAAGCAAACATCTGTTAGCACCACGTTCCAAGTCTTCTCTTCATCCATTCAATGTTTCTTCCTTTCTTTAGTGTTTCCTCAATTTTAATATGATTGTGTTTAAGAATAACTTGGGTTTTTAGTTTGATTATTGTATTGGAGAGTTCTTCTCATTCTATTTCATCTCTCTTGGATTTTACCCTCATTTCCAATCTCTTCTCAATTAGGTTTTTGGTATTTTCTGATAGTTATCCTTGATCTTAATTATACATATATACAGTATACTGTATATATATATATATATATATATATATATATATATATATATATATATATATATATATATATATTATGTGTATGTATACATATATACATATATGTATGTATGTATGTATCTATATATATATATATATATATATATATATATATATATATATATATATATATACACATTTATAACACTTCAATATAAAGTGTATATATAAATCGATTTATATTCACTGTATAAACTACAATACACAAACACATTATATATATATATATATATATATATATATATATATATATATATATAATTAATATGCTTATGTGCATCATATACAGTAACATTTTCGTAACGAATCTTACACTCCACTACTGATAATTCAACCTCACCCATAGCAACGATTCTAGTTAACAAGCCATTTCCCCAATGCTTCCATCCACGGAATTGCATTCCATTTCTAAAAATTGAACGAAGGCAATCAATTACATTCGAAGTACGCCGAAAATTAGTATTTCCGAATATACCCATCAATTAATTTCCTGGAATCTACCTTTGATAAGTGTACTGTCCTCTCGGACGTTCCAGGAAATGCCAGGATATCCAGAACTCGCTGGAGCGATGGAGCTCTCGCGTGTCGGCCCGGCAAGAAAGAGACAGACAGACGGCTGGAACCAGGGCTGGAACCTGGTTGATCCAAGAACTTTTCAGCGCGCATACATGCATGTTTGCTTGCTTGCTCCAGTCACGAGTCGCGACGCGATTGCTTGAATCAGGCATTCTTCCAATAAGTTTGGATGCAGACATGTGTGTGTGCGCTTGTGTCGTTCAGAGTTTGTGCTTGGGTAAAATTCTTCAAATCCAGCATAAATGGCAGCTGTCCCGAGTTATATTTTAATTTTTAAAGCACTTCTTTTTTCTTCCGATCGTTCATTACTTCATTTGTAGTTTATTCATTTCATAGTTTCCTTTCATCACTGGGCTATTTTTCCTTGTTGGAGCCCTTGGGCTTATAGCATCCTGCTTTCCTAACTAGGGCTGTAGATTTTTATAGTTTATATATGAACGATCAAATTTAATATTGTTGCTGTTTTAGATATATTTTATTTTGATTATCCATTACTTCTCTTGTAGTTAATTTATATCCTTATTTCCCTATTTCCTTTACCCATTGGACTATTTTTTCGTGTTAGAAGCCTTGGGCTTATAGCATCCTATTTCTACAACTTGAGCTGTAGATTTTTATAGTTTATATACGAACGATCAAATTTAATATTGTTGCTGGTTTTAAAATATTTTTTGATTATCCATTACTTCTTAGTTTTATTTCCTTATTTCATTTCATCACTGGGATAATTTTTCTTTCTAGTTGGAGCTCTTAGGCTGATGATGATGATGAAATGACTATTTTTTTATTTTTTTCTATTTCTTTTTCGTTTCTACTTCTAAACGGAGACGAGTCTTCGTGCTTGTGTACAATATCAAGTGCTTGCATGTTTGTGCTTGGACAGGCTTGTTTCATTTCACACTAACCTTGAACTATCACGTGCTGGCTTTAATCAAATGTTTCTCTCCCTTTCTTTGTATTTGTCTGCACGAACCTATTCTATTATGTAACTGTTCCTGGATAAGCTTATGCATTTCCTTCATGAATTTATATATACCATGCGTTTTATTTTGCTTTTAAAAGCACACATTTGGGGAGGGGGGATTTGCATGTCTTTTTTTTTTTTAACTTCTGGTGTGTGCTTTCACATCTACATCATTATGCATTTGGATGGCTACCTAATTCGAAGCTCTAACATAAAACACATTTGAAAGCATTCAATTCTCCACGGGTTGTCTTTAAGACTTTATGGTTATATGATTTTAAAGTTAATTCAACGTTATTTTAAAAATTGTTGTAGTGGCTCTTCTTAAACTTTTTTTTTTTTTAGGATCGTTTTTCGTATTCTATTTCATAATAGTTTTTTCGATAAACTTTTTACCGATAGTTTTTCATTGAATTTTTAACGATAGTTTTTCGTTGACTTTATAAAGATAGTTTTTCGTTGACTTTTTAATGATAGTTTTTCGTTAACTTTATAAAGAGTTTTTCCTTGACTTTTTTTAACGATAGTTTATCGTTGAATATTTAACGATAGTTTTTCGTTGACTTTTTAAACGATAGTTTTTCGTTGACATTTTAGCGATAGTTTTTCCGTTGAATTTTTCGTTGACTTTATATAGAGTTTTTTTTTTTACTTTGTAAAGACAGTTTTTCGTTGACTTTTTAACGATAGTTTTTCGTTGACTTTATAAAGATAGCTTTTCGTTGACTTTTTAAACGATAGTTTTTCGTTGACATTTTAGCGATAGTTTTTCCGTTGAATTTTTCGTTGACTTTATATAGATAGTTTTTTTTTTGACTTTGTAAAGACAGTTTTTCGTTGACTTTTTAACGATAGTTTTTCGTTGACTTTATAAAGATAGCTTTTCGTTGACTTTTTAACGATAGTTTTCCGTTGACTTTATAAAGATAGCTTTTCGTTGACTTGATAAAGATAGTTTTTCGTTGAATTTTCAACGATGTTTTTCGTTGAATTTTCAATGATAGTTTTTCGTTGACTTTTTAACAATACTTTTTCGTCCACATTTTTTTTTTTTCTTTTTTTATACTTTTTAACCAGTTTTTCGTCGACTTTTCAACGATAGTTTTTCGTTAACTTTTTAACGACAGTTCTTCGTTGATTTTTAAAAGGAAGTTTTTCGTTGATTTTTTTACGATAATTTTTTCGCTGACCTTTTTAACCATAGTTTTTCGGTGACTTTCTAACGATAGTTTTTCAATGACTTTTTAACGATAGTTTATAGTTTATTTTTAAAGTTTTTTAGTTATTTCATTAATGATCTCTTTTTGCTGCTTTTCAAGTTTATCGTGTTATCTCAAAGATTGTTTATATATACAGGAATGTTTGATTTCATTGAATTAATAAGAACTCTACCAAAATGGACCGATGCTGGGGCCAGGTTGGCCATTCACTGTAAGACAGAACGAAGGATAGTAAAGAGGAAAGCTAAAAGGTTGGTGTAGCTAAATAAGGCCCTCCAGCAATGCCTACAGTGCACCGCACTTGTGTGTATATTCATTTAATAAATTTAATAATTTACTCTCTTTGATTCTTAATTTATTTTCTATTGCATTTGCGTTGTTTTTAAGACATTATCATTAAACGAAGGGGGGGGGGGGGTTCAGGATGCTATATGCCCAACATGATTTTAATAACTGGAAAGTAGAGCTACATTATTTTATATGACAAAAATTTTCATTTGATCGTTTTTTACGGTTATATTGGTGTGGATTTACTTTCCTAATAATAATAATAATAATAATAATAATAATAATAATAATAATACAACAACTACTATTACTGCTACTACTAATAATAATAAAACGACAACACCAACAACAGCAATAATAATAATAATAATAATAATAATAAATAAATAAATCGATAACACATACAACAGCGATAATAATAATAGTAATAGTAATAATAAAAATAATAATAAGGACAATAATAGTAATAATAAAAAACGGACAACACCAACAGCAGCATTAATAACAATAACAATAATAATAATAATAATAATAATAATAATAATAATAATAACAGAGTTACTTCGTCCGATCCATATCAAAAGTGACGTGCTCGACACAACCTTCCATCCAGGCGAGGTCAGAAACATGATTCTTATTATACACGGTGACGTCAGTGACATGAGCCTTCTTTAAGCAAAGTGACGTCAGAACATGAAGGCCT
>NC_090734.1:147823820-147839963 GCF_036898095.1 Palaemon carinicauda
ATCTTACAAAAGTCCAGGACTAAGGGAATGATCAGATTGTGGAATGGTCTTCGTAATGAGGCCTTGTGGAACTCCAACACTAGTCGAAGACTGTAGGAATGATCAGATTGTGGAATGATCTTCCTAATGTGGCCTTGTGGAGCTCCAACTAAAGTGCAAGACTGTAGGAATGATCAGATTGTGGAATGATCTTCCTAATGTGGCCTTGTGGAACTTGAACAGGAGTCTAAGACTAAGGGAATGATAAGATTGTGGAATGATCTTCCAAATGTGGCCTTGTGGAATTCGAACAAAAGTCCAGGACTAAGGGAATGATCAGATTGTGGAATGATCTTCCTAATGTGGCCTTGTGGAACTTGAACAAGAGTCTAAGACTAAGGGAATGATCAGATTGTGGAATGATCTTCCTAATTTGTCGTTGTGGAAATCTTACAAAAGTCCAAGACTAAGGGAATGATAAGATTGTGGAATGATCTTCCTAATTTGGGCTTGGGGAACTGGAACAAAAGTCCAAGACTATGGGAATGATCAGATTGTGGAATGATCTTCCTAATGTTGCCTTGTGGAAATCTTACAAAAGTCCAGGAGTAAGGGAATGATCAGATTGGGGAAATATTTTCCTAATTTAGCCTTGTGGAAATCGTACCAAAGTCCAAGACTAAGGGAATGATAAGATTGTGAAATGATCTTTCTAATGTGGCCTTGTGGAACTCCAACACTAGTAGAAGACTGTAGGAATGATCAGATTGTGGAATGATCTTTCTAATGTGGCCTTGTGGAACTCCAACACTAGTAGAAGACTGTAGGAATGATCAGATTGTGGAATGATCTTTCTAATGTGGCCTTGTGGAACTCCAACACTAGTAGAAGACTGTGGGAATGATCAGATTGTGGAATGATCTTCCTAATGTGGCCTTGTGGAACTTGAACAGGAGTCTAAGACTAAGGGAATGATAAGATTGTGGAATGATCTTCCAAATGTGGCCTTGTGGAATTCGAACAAAAGTCCAAGACTAAGGGAATGATCAGATTGTGGAATGATCTTCCTAATTTGGCCTTGTCAACCTTCCCAAGTTCAAGCTTGTTGCAAATGGTTTTATATGTTGAACAGGTTGATACAAGTCCTGTTTCAGGGTGTATATATGACCGATTTACTTTGAGGTTGTTAGTGACCTTGAAATAGTCAGTATCTATTTATCTATTTCGCATATAATTGTGCGTTATTTCTCTATTTCCTTTCGACACTTTACTGCTTTCTCTGTTGTGGGCTTATGGAATCCTCTTTTCCCAAGTAGGATTTGTAGTTTGGCTGGTAATAATAAATATTACTACTAAAAGATTGACATCACACTTGATTGCACTAAGGGACTATTACTGGTCTAGTCGTGTCCTCTGCAACAAGCATCCAAACTCATACGCTCTTCGATTAGCAAAGAAATCATTATAGTACTAAACTAGAGACTAAATTATACCCACGCGATACTTCGGTGCAAGTTAGTGATTCAGCTCCTATTCTGCTGCGATGTTGAAGATTTTGCATCGGAATTCATCGAAGTTATCAAGTCGCCCGAGTACCAAGGATTAGAAGATTTACTGAAAGCTCTCGCACCATTTCATATGGAGTTCTTCGACGCCATGTCGCTAGTATGTGGTAACACCTCTCCCATCGAGACTATGCTTTCAAGTTCCATTTTCCTTATTGAGGTCTTCTTTAGAAAAGAAGCTATAGATCTGTTACCAAAGATATGTGGCAAGCGGCATCAAAAGAGAAGGGTCCTTCTCCAGTATATACGACCTTTTTTAATCTCTTTTTCAAAGGGAAATTGAAACAGGAAGTCGTAGAGGCAGTTCACAGAAATGAATATCTGAAGGTCAGTTTTCCTGTCCCATCTTGAGTTTATGTCAGTTGCCCATTAGCTTTCGAAATGTTTTCATGCTTTTAAATAAGTCTTAAAACAATTCCAACCTGGACTGATGATCGTCTCATCTCATGATTCCACATATCATCTGAATTGCGGTATGCCCTGTTGTCAGAATGAACCCAAAGACAAGTTTGATTTAGCAATGAAATAAAATTTCCCTTCCCTCATAAGCGCTCATCCAAAATTCAAAGTATATTCCAAAAAGTTTATAAATTATGATGACAACTTTGAAATCACTCCCCTAGATTTGACTGGCACTACTACTTGGTTATTTGGAAGTAGGATAAATGTTTACCTGGCAATATCCTTATACACTTCAATGGGTTACAATTGCTGCTCTCTACTGATGCTTAGCACCTGTATGGAAACATTCCTATACCTGGGCAGAGCTATTCCATTGTTTTCAGAGACGCTGGCAAAGCACTGCATATGTTCTCAATCCAATTGAGCACTACAGAAGATTTGGCAAAGGCTCTTCATTGTTTAAATCATTGCACTGTTTTAATGGAGTTCTCACTGTGTGTAGACAGGCTTGGATCGTCAACACCTGCCTCTTCCTCGAATAAGTCTAAAACCACTGAATGAACTGACGAAAATCGAGTTCGAAGGAACACTGGACAGAAACTCGCACAGTGTTGCTCACAACTTGAGAAAGTGTTTCTAGCATCCACTAATCTCAAATATATAGTGTTTTCAGGGGCTATGGTAAATGAGATCAATCTTCTGATCATTGCTTGCTTCCCGAGCATACAAATATTGCACATAAAAAAAAACTGAACATCAGCAAAACATATGCAGAAGCCCCGAAGACAGTACTCAAGCAGAGTACGTCCGTTCGAAAACTAGTCTTAGAAAAAACTGGCAAGAAAACTAAATGGGCAGAGCGCTACTGGATCGGACGACGGCCCTGTCCTGAACATTTCTGGAAATCAAACCAAGTAATTGAGAGGATGAAAAGATATTCCTGTCCATGAGAGAGTAAATAGCGTAATGGACAAATTTAAATTACAATTTCATATAACACACAACTTTCATATGTAAATTATATGAAGTGCTTGGAATCTCATAAGCATTGGTCATACCTTTCTTTACATTCTTGTTTCCAATAGACATTTCTAAATCTATTTGGTTACAAGAGGCCATCCGAGGTCAGCGTCAATATGGGTAAATTAAAGCAAAAATATTATTCAAAACCAAAGAGTCACAATTTCTTCTTCCTATGGTATGTTTGATCATCTGTGTTTACTTTTTCTGATTTAGAACTACATTTCCCAATATATTCCAATTATATCATGCTGGACGGTATATTCTAGCAAACCATGTTTGCCAACGGATATAAAAGCAGATGAGCAATTTGGTGGAGTAACGAGAACTTTGAATGCGGAGGAAATGGGCCCCTAAGTCTCGATGAAGTCACTGTTGCATATGTTTTCGTAAGTTAAACAGGTTGATATAAGTTCTGTTTCATAGTTTATGAATAGCTGCTTATTAAGGTTGTTACTGAACGTGAAATAGTCGGTATTTATTTATTTCACATATAAGAGCACATTATTAATTTATTTCCTTTTGACACTTTACTGCTTTCCCTGTTGTGAGCTTATAGCATCATGTTTTTCCAACTCGGGTTATAGTTAGGCTGATAATAATATATATCATTACTAAAAGGTTGGCATCAGACCTGATTGCACTGAGGGAATATTGCTGGTCAAGTCGTGTCCTCGGCAACAGGCCCCACACGTCCATATGCTCTTTGATTAGCCAAGAAATCCATATAGTACTAAACTTGGAACTAAATTATACCCATAGGATGCCTCTGTGCAAGTTAGTGATTTTGCTCCTATTCTGCTAAGATCTTTGAGATTTCACATCAGAATTGATCAAAACTATTAAGTCGGCCAAGTGCTAAGAATTAGATGATTTACTGAAAGCTCTCGCACCATTTCACACGGAGTTCTTCGACACCAAGTCGCTAGTATTTAGTGATATCTCTCCCATCAAGACGATGCTTTCAAGTTCTCTTAATCTGAAGAAAATCTCTGTTTGTGAGGTCTTCTTTAAAAGAGAAGCTATAGCTCTGTTACCACAGATATGTGGCAGGACTCTGAAAGAAATAAGCATAAACAGAAAAGGATCTTTCTGCAGGAGGTAGGACTTTTTAAAGCTTTTTTTCAAAGGGAAATTGAAAGAGGAAGTCGTGAAGGCAGCTCACAAAAATGAATCTCTGGAAGCCAGTTTAGATGTACTATCTAGAGTTTGTCAGATGCTCATTAGATTTCGAATGTTTTCATATTTTTAAATACGTCTTAAAACAATTCCACCCTGGACTGATGCTCGCCTTATCTCATGATTTCACTTACCATCTGAATTACGATATGCCCTGCTGTCTAAATGAATTCAAAGATAAGTTCGATTTGGCAAAGATATAAAA
The DNA here is from genome assembly GCF_036898095.1 of Palaemon carinicauda. NCBI lineage: Eukaryota > Metazoa > Arthropoda > Malacostraca > Decapoda > Palaemonidae > Palaemon > Palaemon carinicauda. Next base: position 147,828,171 of record NC_090734.1, read on the forward strand.
TTTCCCTTCCCTCATAGGTGTTCATATACAATTCAAAGTATTTTCCAAATAGTTTATAAATTATGATGACAACCTCATTCACCTGGAATTGACTAGCATTGCTATTTAGTTATTTGGAAGTAGGATATATGTCTACGTGGCACTATCCTTCACTTACTTCAATGGGTTAAAATTACTACCCTCTCCTGATGCTTTGCACCTGTATGCAAACATTCCTATACCTGGGCAGAGCTATTCAATTCTTTTCAAGGATACCGGTAAAGCACTGCTGATGCTCTCAATCCAAGTAGCACGACAGAAGATTTGGCAGAGGCTATCCATTGTTTAAATTATTGCTCTGTTTTAGGGGAGTTCTCCCTGCATTTAGAGGAGGCTTGGATCGTCAACACCCGCCTCCTCTTCAAATGAGTCTCAAACCACAAAGAGAAATGACGAAAATCGAATTCAGTGGAAAAATGGACACAAACTTGCACAATGTTGCTCACATCCTTGAGAAAGTGATTCTAGCATCCAATAATCTCCAATGTACAGTATAGTGTTTTCAGGGAACAGGGAAATGAGATCAATCTTCTGAGTAGTGCTTGCTTTCGGAGCATACGGATATGGCACATAAAAACACTGAATATTAGCAAAACGTATGCAGAGGTCCTGAAGACAGCACTCAAACGGAGATTGCCAGTTCGAGAACTCGTCGTAAAAAAAAAAACAGGAATGAAAACTAAATGGGCAGAGCAATTGGATCAGTTCACTGCCCTGTCCGTTAGTTGTGTCCCGTCCTGGACATTTCTGGAAGTCAAGGATGAACAGAAAATTCCTGTCCATGAGAGAGTAACTTGTGTAATGGGCAAATTGAAATTATAATTTTATTTAACAGAAAAATTTTATCTATAAATTATATCAAGTGTTTGAAATATCATAAGAATTGGTCATAGCTTTCTTTAGATTCTTGTTTCAAGTAGACATTTCTTAATTTATTTGGTTATAAGAGGCCAGCTGAAGTCAGTGTCAATTTGGGTAAATTGAAGCAAAAATATTCTTATTCAAAACAAAGAATCACAATTTCTTCTTCCTATGGTATGTTTGATCATCTGTTCCTTTTTAAAATTTAGAACTATATTTCACAATATATTCCAATATAGTGTGCTAGGCGGAATATCTTAGCAATCCATGTTTGCCAATGGTTTATAAGTGGATGAGCAACTTGGTGGAGTAACGAGAACTTTGGGTGTGGAAGAAATGCGCCCTTAAATCTCGAGGAAGTAATGCTGCAGATGCTTTTATATGTTGAACAGGTTGATAAAAATCCTGTTTCATAGTTTATATATGACCAATTTATTTTAAGGTTGTTACTGATCTTCAAATAGTCGGCATATGTTTATTTAAAAAATAAGTGCGCATTTATTTTACTACTTCCTTTTGGCGCTTTACTGCTTTCCCTTTTTGGGCTTAAAGCATCTTGTTTTTTTTAAACTAGATTTTGAATCATTTCATGCTCTCCTCATCGCATGATTCCACTTATCTGAATTATGATATGCCCTGGTGTTAGAATGACCTCAAAGACAAGTTTGATTTGGCAATGATATAAAATTTCCTTCCCTCATAGGCGCTTAGGCCTATCCAAAATTCAAAGTATTTTCCAAAAAGTTTATAAATCATGACGACAACTGTGAAATCACTCACCTGGGATTGACTAGTATTGCTATTTGGCTATTTGAAAATAGGATAAAAGCTTACCAGGACCTATGCTTCACCCACTTCAATGGGTTGAAACTGCTGTTCTCTATTGATGCTTTGAACTTGTATGGGAACACTCCAGTACCTGGGCAGAGCTATTCCATTCATTTCAGGGACCCGGCAAAACACTACTCATGTTCTCAATCTAAGTGAGCACTAAAGAAGTTTTGGCAGAGGGTCTCCATTGTTTGAATTATGCCCTGTTTTGAGGGAGTTCTCCCAGTGTTTAGGCGAGGCTTGGATCGTCAATACTCTCCTTTTTCGAAAGTCTCTCAAACCACTGAATGAACCGACGTAAATCGAGTTCAGTGGAACACTGGGCAGCATCCCCTAACCTTCTATATATTGTGTTTTCAGGGAAAATGGCATCAATCTTCTGAGTAGTGCTTGCTTTCGGAGCATACAGATATTACACATGAAAAACTGAACATTAGCAAAAGATACGCAGAAGCACTGAAGGCAGTGCTCAAGCAGAGTTTATCCATTTGAGGACTCATCTTAGAAAAAACAGGAAAGAAAACTAAATTGGTAGAGCAATTGGATTGGACCATTATCCTGTCAGTTCGTTGTGTCCCGCCCTGTATGTTTCTGGAAATCAACCCAAGTAATTGACAAGATAAAAAGAAACTCCTGTCCATGAGAGAGTGAGTTGTGTAAAGGGAAATTCAAATAACTTTATATAACAAACAACATTTATTTGTAAGTTATATGAAGTTTTTGGGATCTCATGTATTCGTCATAGCTTTCTTTATATTTGGTTAGAAGAGGTCGGCTGACATCAGTGTCAATATGGGTAAATTAAAGCAAAAATATTCTTATTCAAAATAAAGGAATCACAATTTCTTCTTCCTAAGGTATACTTGATCATCTGTTTACTTTCTTTAATTTAGAACTACTGTATATTTCACAATATATTTCAATTATATCATGTCAGGCGGTATATCTTAGCAATCCATGTTTGCGATAAGCGGATGAGCAACTACTTGGAGTAACAAGTTTTCCTGTACTATCTATAGTTTATGTCAGTTGCTCATCAGATTTTGAATGTTTTCATGCTTTTAAATACGTTCTAAAACAATTCCAAACAAGGAATGATGCCAGCGTTATTTCATGATTCCACTTACCATCTGAATCACGATAAGCCTTAATGTCATAATGAGCTCAAAGATAAGTTCGATTTTTCCTTCCCTCATAGTCGATCATCCAAAACTCAATGTATTTTCCAAAAAGTTTATAAATTATGATGACAAATGTGAAATCACTCGCCTGGAATTGACTAGCACTGCTATTTGGTTATTTGGAAGTAGGATAAATGTTTACCTGGCTCTATCCTTCACCCACTTCAATGGGTTAAAACGACTATTCTGTACTGATGCTTTGCCCCTGTATGGGAACACCTCTGCACCAGGAAAGAGCTATTCCATTCTTTTCATGGCCGTCGGCAAAGCAATGCTGATGCTCTCAATCCAAGTAGCATGACAGAAGATTTGGCAGAGGCTCTCCAGTGTTTGAATTATTGCCCTGTTTTAATGGAGTTCTCCCCGTGTTTGGATGAGACTTGGATCGTCAACATCTTCATTCTTCGAATGAGTCTCAAACCACCGAGAGAAATTACAAAAAGAGAGTTCAGTGGAACAATGGACAGTAACTCGCAGAGTGTTGCTCACATCCTTGAAAAAGTAATTCTAGCATCCCCTAATCTCATATGTATAGTGCTTTCAGGGGACATGGCAAATGAGATCAATCTTCTGAATAGTGCTTGCTTCTGGAGCAGACAGATATTGCACACTAAAAAGAAATGAATATTAGCAAAACGTACATAGAGGCCCTGAAGACAGTACTCGAGCTTAGTTCATCCGTTTAAGTACTCATCTTCGAAAAAACAGGCATGGAAACTAAATGGGCAGAACAATTGGATTAGACCAGTGCCCTGTCTGTTCCTTATTTCCCATCCTGTACATCTCTGGAAGTCAACCCAAGTAATTGAGAAGATGAGAAAAAATTCCTGTCCATGAGAGCGAGTTGCATAATGGGCAAATTTAAATTACAATTTTATATAACAAACAACTTTTTTATTTGTAAATTATATGATGTGCTCGGGATCTCATAAGTAATGGTCATAGCTTGCTTAACATTTTTTGTTACTAGTAGACATTTCTAAATCTATTTGGTTAGAAGAGGTCAGCTGACGTCAGTGTCAATATGGGTAAATTGAAACAAAAATATTCTTATTCAAAACTAATGAGTCACAATTTCTTCTTCCTATGGTATTTTTGTTCACCTGTTTACTTTTTCTAATTTAGAACTATATTTCACAATATATTCCAATTATAGTGTGCTAGGCGGTATATCTTAGCAATACATGATTGCCATGATTATATAAGTGGATTTTACATCAGAATTGATCGAGATTATCAAGTCGCCTGAGTGCCAAGAATTAGATGATTTATTGAAAGTTCTCGCACCATTTCACACGGAGTTCTTCGGCGCCAGGTTGCTAGTAGTTGGTAATACCTCTCCCATCAGGACTATGCTTTTAAGTGAGGTCTTATTTAGAAGAGAAGCTATGTCTCTGTTACCACAGATATGTGGCAGGACTCTGAAAGAAATAGGCATCAACAGAGGAGGGTCCTTCTCAAGTAGCTACGCCCATTATGAGGTCTTTTTCAAAGGGAAATCGAAAAAAGAAGTAATGGAGGCAGCTCACAGAAATGAATCTCTGGAGGTCAGTTTTCCTGTAATATCTAGAGTTTATGTCAGTTGCTCATTAGATTTCGAATCTTTTCATGCTCAGCTCATCGCATGATTCCACTTATCATCTGAATGTGATATGCCCTGGTGTCAGAATGAACCCAAAGACAAGTTCGATTCGGCAATGATATCAAATTTCCCTTCCCTCATAGGCGCTCATCCAAGATTCAAAGTATTTTCCAAAAAGTTTATGAATTATAATAACAACGGTGAAATCACTCACCTGGAATTGACTAGCACTGCTATTTGTTTATTTGAAAGTAGGATAAATGTTTACTTGGTACTATGCTTCCTCCACTTCAAGGGATTAAAACTGCTGCTGTCTCCCGATGCTTTGCACCTGTATGGGAACACCCTTGTACCTGGCTTGAGATATTCTAATCTTTTAAGGGGCGCTAACAAAGCACTGCTGATGCTCTCAATCAGAGTGAGCACTACTGAAGATTTGGCAGAGGCTCTATATTGTTTAAATTATTGCCGTTTTAAAGTTACCCTTGTGTTTAGACGAAGCTTGGATCGTTAACACTCTCCCTCCTCTTCAAATAAGCCTCAAACCACTGAGAGAAATTATGAAAATCAAGTTCAGTGGAACACAGGACAGGAACTCGCTAAGTGTTGATCACATCCTTGAGAAAGTATTTCTAGCATCCACTAATCTCCAATATATAGTTTTTGGGAGACATGACAAATGAGATCAATCTTCTGAGTAGTGCTTGATTATGGAGCATACATATATTACACATAAAATCTCAACATTAGAATAATTTATGCACAGGCCCTGAAGAAAGTACTCAAGCAGAGTTCATCCGTTCAAGAACTCGTCTAAGGAAAAACAGCTAAGAAAACTAAATGGGCAGAGCAATTGGATTGGACCACTACCCTGTCCGTTGGTTGTGTCCCATCCAGTACATTTCTGGGAGTCAACCCAAGCAATTGAAAGGATATAAAAAGATTCCTGTCCATGAGAGTAAGTTGCATATTGGGCAAATTCAAATTATAATTTTATATAACACATACTTTCATTTGTAAATTATTACATGTAGTGTTTGGAATCTCAAAAGTATTAGCCATAGCTTTCTTTAGATTCTTGTTTCTAGTAGATATTTCTAAATCTACTAGGTTAGGGAGGCCAGCTCACGTCAGTGTCAATTTGGTTAAATTAAAGCAAAAATATTCTTATTCAAAATCAAAGAATCTCAATTTCTCCTTCTTAAGGTATGTTTGATCGTCTGTGTTTACGTTTTCTAATTTAAAACTATATTTCACAATATATACCAATTATATTGTGCTAGGCGGTAAATCTTAGCTATCCGTGTTTGCCAACGGTTATATAAGTGGATGAGCAACTCACAGGTGTAATGACAACTTTGGGTGCAGAGGAAATGCCCCCTATATCTCGAAGTCACTGTTGCTAATGCTTTTATATGTGGAACAGGTTCAAATAAGTTCTGTTTCATTGTTTTTAAATAGCCGACTTATTTCAAGGTTGTTACTGGAACGTGAAATAGTCGGTATTTATTTATTTATTTCACATAAGTGCACGTTATTACTCTATTTCCTTTTGGTGCTTTACTGCTTTCCCTGTTGTGGGCTTATAGCATCCTTTTTCTCCAACTAGGGTTATAGTTTGGCTGGTAATAATACATATAACTACTAAAACGTTGGCGTCACACCTGATTGCACTGAGGGACTATTACTGGTTGAGTTGTGTCATCTGCAACAAATGCCACAAGTCCATACGCTCTCTGTTTAGCCAAGAAATCAGTATAGTACTAAACTTGAGACTAAATTATACCCACGTGATGCCTATGTGCAAGTTAGTGATTCAGCTCCTAATCTGCTATGACGGAGATTTTGCATCAGAATTGATCAAGATTACCAAGTCGTACGAGTGCCAAGAATTATAGACTATTTACTGAAAGCTCTCGCTCCATTTCACATGGAGTTCTTCGACGCCAGGTCGCTAGTATTTGGTGATATCTCTCACATCAATATAATGCTTTCCATGTCCCCTAATCTGAAGAAAATCTTCGTTCGTGGGGTCTTCTATAGAAAAGAAGCTATAGCTCTGTTTAACACACTTCAATGGGTTAAAACTGCTGCTCTCTCCTGATGCTTCGCACCTGTATGAGAACACCCCTGTACCTGAGCAGAGATATTTCATTCTTTTCAGGGATGCCAGCAAAGCACTGCTGATGCTCTCAATCCAAGTGAGCAGTACAGAAAATTTAGCAGAGGATCTCCATTGTTGGAATTACTACCCTGTTTTAAGAGTTTTGTGGAACACTGGACAGAAACTCGCAGTGTTGCTCACATCCTTGAGAAAGTGATTCTAGTATTCCCTAATCTCCAATATATCGTTGTTTTCAGGGGGACATGGCAAATGAGATCAATCTTCTGGGTAGGGTTTGCCTCCGGACCATATATATATTGCACATAAAACAAATGAATATTAGCAAATGGTATGCAGAGGCCCTGAAGACAGTACAAGCCGAGTTTGTTCATTCGAGAACTCGTCTTAGTAAAAAAAAGAGGCAAGAAAACTAAATGGCAGAGAAATTGGATCGGACCACTGCCTTGTACATTCGTTGTGTCCCATCTTGTACCTTTCTGGAACTTAACTTGTATTTGTAAATTATATGAAGTGTTTGGGATCTCATAAATATTGGTCATGGTTTATTTAGATTCTTGTTTCTCTACACATTTCTAAATCTATTTGGTTAAGAAGAGGCCATCTGACGTCCGTGTCAATATGGGTAAATTAAAGCAAAAATATTTTTATTCAAAACCAAGGAGTCACAATTTCTTCTTTCTCGGTATGTTTGATCATGTGTTTATCTCTTTTAATTTAGAACTATATTTCATAATATATTCCAATTATACCGTGCTAGGTGGTATATCTTAGCAATCCATGTTTGCCAACGATTATGTAAGCAGATGAGAAATTGGTGGAGTAACGAGAACTATGGATGTGGATGAAATGGCCCCTAAATCTCGATGAAGTCACTTGCAGCAGGGTGACGGACTAGGTTTAAGGCGATAGATAAGCTCTATTCGTCTTTTACTCCTGATGCCTGTCGGATGATCTTACTGGAATTAGTATGGACCGGCAGGGGTCATTTGCCCTAGCTAGATAGGCACTGCCCATCACAAGGGATGGCTAACCTTTAATGAATTTAGTCAATGAATACTCTATGGATTTAGGCAGTCTATGGAAAGCAAAAATTATAAAATGGCTCCCAGGCCCAGGAGCTAGCGCGGTTTAAGAATCTCCAGGTTTATAAAGAAAAATTGAAAATTGGTAATTGAAATGTTAGAACCATGAATCCAATTGGTTAAGTTACAGAAAATGGAGAATGAATTTATGAAATATAGTTTGATATATTGACCCTAACTGAAACACGTTGTAAGGGGATTGGTAAAGAAATCTATGATCAAGACTATATATATCTACTCAGGAAGAACAGATGGAGGTGGAAGAGAAGGGGTAAAAATTATGATGACACCAGAGCAAAAAAGGCATTAACGGAATGGAGAGCTGTAAATAGTAGATTGTTACTTTGTAAAGTTTAAATCAAAGCAGTGCAATATGAGTATTATACTTTGCTATGCACCAACAAATAATCCCCCTGAAGAAAGGAAAGATGAATACTATGAAGAACTGCAGAGTGTAATAGATGAGATCCCAGAGAGAGATGAAAATTGTGATTGGAGACTTCAGTGCTAAAGTTTGAAGGAATAATCAAGGTATTGAGAATGTGATGGGTGTTGAGAGTCTTGGTGAAGATGCAAATGAAAAGGAGGCAAGTCATAAGTTTCTGTTCAACAAGCAATCTTCTTATTGGAATTATTCTCTTCCAGCACAAGGACACCCACAAATATACATGGATGTCATCATGTGGCAATTACAAAAGTCAAATGGATCACATAGCCATCAATAATGAGAGAAGGAGGTGCAAATATTAGTAGTGATCACCAGCTCCACATTACCAAAATGAAATTAAAACTGAAGCATCCATCAGAAATGTAGATAGAATACCTAGGTTTGATACAACTAAGCTTCTAGAAGATAAGCACAGAGAAACATTTGCAATTGAATGTAGGAATCGATTTGCAGTCTTGGAGACGTTAAGAGACGAAGAGCAGATAATTAACAAAGAATGGCGTAATATTGAGAACATATATTAGTCAGTTGGTAGTGAAGTTTGGGACATGCAGTTACAAGGAGAAAACCATGGATATTAAATGATACTTAGGATACTATAAAAAGGAGGCAAAGACAGAAATTGATTGTTGAAAGTTTTCGGTGGAGTAATGAAAATTACATGGCTGAGTATGCTAATTATTCCAGTACTAATAGTGAAGTTGAAAGAAAAGCCAGGAATGACGAGAGCACATTTACACATGAAAACAGAGGAGGCTGACAAAGCTATGAATTCAGGGAGGGTCTATGGTGTAAGAATTGCTCATAGAATTATTAAAGAAATCTCTATTGGGGCAAAGAAGCATATACCCATAAAAATGGATCTGTTATAACAACCGAAGATGAAGAAAGGTAATGTTGGATGGAACACTTTAGTGAGGTCATGAATAGCAGATATCTGATTGATATACCTGAAGCTGAGGAAGACCTTGATCTGCATATGAATGAATTCAGTGTATTTGAAGTTGAAGCTTTCCTAATAAAAAAAAACTCAGAGATAGAAAGCCCTTGGATATGATGGAATAACTGCCGAGATGATATTGACCCAAAATACTCAACAAGATTATTTTGTAAAATGTGGCATGAAGAGGCAAACCCTGACGAGTGAGCAAAGTGTTTTGGTGAAAATGCCAAAAAAGGGGAGATTTGACTGATTGCAATAATTACAGAGGCACCACACTTACGTCAGTTGTCATGAAAATATATTGTATGCTTATTTTTAACTAGAATAGAGAAAAAGATTGACGAAAGGCCGAGATATGAACAAGCAGGATTTAGAAAAGGTAGAAGTTGTACTGATCAAATTTTTTTTTTTATGAAATGTGGTATATCAATGTGTAAAATATAAAAATCCACTTTTGATACCATTTGTGAACTATGAAAAAGCCGTTGATCGTGTGCACCGGCTAATTTTGTGAAGAGTCTTGTGTTATTATAAAATTCATCTTAAATCTGTAAATCTGATGTCTCTTCATGAGCACAGCATGTGCAAAGTTAATGTCAGTAGAGTCCTATCAAATGAATTTCCAGTGAGCAGTGGAGTACTCCAAGGGAAGGTGTTGTCACATATGTTGTTTATCCTCCTCCTGGATTTTGTAATGCATAGAACAGCTGGGGATGGTGGAGAAGGATTGGACTGGATTGGTAACAGGAAATTAGCTGGACTGGAGTATGCTGATGACGCTGGCATTGTTAACAGAACACCACAGGACTTATAAAGCTTGCTTATCAGAATATATATATATATATATATATATATATATATATATATATATATATATATATACATATTCAAACATGTGTTAGTGTGTGTTTGTGTGTTATGTATGCTCTTCAGATTACAACCAACGAAATTATCTCACACAAGAACCTAATAATAAGGCCAACTATTCCAGCTATATTATTTGAAAATAACGCATCTGTACGTTGTAAATACGTTGGCATGCCTTAATTAACACTCCAAAAATTTTAAAACTAAATAGTAGAGATCGTTTCTAAAGACCCATTTCTGGTCATCGCAATTCCACATGTAAAATGAACAATGATATATGGAATAGAAGATGAAATAAACACACCTCTGAGAGAGAGAGAGAGAGAGAGAGAGAGAGAGAGAGAGAGAGAGAGAGAGAGAGAGAGACCCTCTGGCGTTAATTATAGATAAATAGAAATGCAATAAAAACGACGACCTGTTCCTTGACCACCAGGGACCAGTAGTCGGATGTTCCTCTTGTGATTTCAAGTTGTGGGTGGCCAAAAAGAGCCATCATTGTTATTCCTTGCTCCCAAGACAAAATTCTTGGAAATGCTTACAGAGCGCGCACGCAAGCGCGCGCACACACACACACTATATATATACATATATATATATATATATATATATATATATATACTGTATATATATGTATGTATGTATATATATATATATATATATATATATATATATATATATATATATATATAATTTGTGAGTGGGAATACCTTATCGTGGTGAAAGGGTTTGCAAATCGCCATGATTAGCAGAGCTGTACTAGTCATGACCACCCACAAAGTGACATGTCTGAGGCCTTTGTCCTGCAGTGGACTAAAAACGGCTGCATTTATTGTTGTATGTCATATAAGACTATTTGCTTCAGGGCGTATTTCCAGAAAGTATTCCATTTTCATTTCTCAAAAGCCCACCATCGTCACCTAGCTACCAGGTAAAAAATATAAAAATATTATTATTATTATTACTATTATTATTATTACTAACCAAGCTACCACCCCTAGTTGGAAAAGCAAGATGCTATAAGCCCAAGGGTTTCAACAGGGAAAATAGCCCAGTGAGGAAATGAAATAAGGAAATAAATAAATGATGAAAACAAATAAACAATAAATCATTCTAAAAACAATAACAACGTCAAAACAGATATGTCATATATAAACTATAAAAAGACTCAAGTCAGCCTGTTCAACATATCTTAGCAATCCATGTTTGCCAACGGTTATATAAGCGGATGAGCAACGTTGTGGATTAACGAGAACTTTGGGTGACGAGGAAATGCCCCCTATATTTCGAGGAAGTCACCGGCAGCAGGGTGACGGATTGTGTTTAAGGCGATAGGCAAACTATCTCTTCGGCTTTTACTCCTCATATCAGGCGGTTGATCTTACTGGAATCAGTAAGGACCGGCAAGGGTCACTTGCCTTAATTAGATAGGCACTGAGCATCACAAGGAACTGGCTATCCTTTGATAAACCAATGAATCCTCTATGGATTTAGTCAATCTATGGAAAGCGAAATTGACTTAAAGCTATTTCCTCATCCACAAGTTGAGCCAAACCCGCAAGGAGTGTGTCCTAAAGTATATTTTACCCCCAGAAAATGTTTATATCCCACCTAATGTACCATTTAACCCAGGAAATGTTCATATACCATATCTTTAATATCAGACCACATGTCAACGCGTGTAAACATTTACTTTACCTACATGATCTCTGAGGCGTAGAATATACCCAAGGTTTAGGAGATTATGTGCTGAATAAACAACAGTGACAACATTGGTACAGTGTTACCAATGTCTTTACTACTAGATTCCAGAATGATATTCGTATGAATTTTCTTT
>NC_090734.1:147840463-147852963 GCF_036898095.1 Palaemon carinicauda
CATTAAAAAAAAAGTCGTGTTAGATAACGCAGTCGAAATATCAAATCACTGATAATGGTAAGCATCACAAATGGAAGCCTGTTATTTGGTCAACGGCCCAAAAAGGGATTGAGGAGCCACCCAAGATACCTCTCCTGAGGACTTTAAGGATGCCTGACCATCTATTATCAGGATCTTGGAGCCCCGGGCCATATTCTCACTGGGTACCAAGGGACCCCCGGGGTATATCCTCGCTGGGTACCAAGATCGTCCAGGGCCTATCTTGGCTGGGTACCAAGGTACCCCCGGGGCATATCCTCACTGGGTACCAAGGTGCTCCCAGGGCATATCCTTGCTGTGTACCAATGTACCCTGGGGCATATCTTTCCTGGGTACCAGGGTATCCCTGGGGCATATCCTCACTGGGTACCAAGGTGCCCCCCAGGGCATATCCTTGCTGTGTGCCAATATGCCCCAGGGCATATCTCTGGGTACCAAGGTGGCAGGGGGCATATCATCTCTGGGTACTAAGGTGCCCGGGGACATATCCTCGCTGGGTACCAAGGTGCCACCGGGCCATATCCTCACTGGGTACCAAGGTACCCCCAGGGCATATCCTCGCTAGGTACCAGGGTACCCACGGGGCATATCCTCACTGAGTACCAAGGTACTGAGGGGCATATCCACACTGGGTACCAATGTGTCCCGGGGCATATCCTTGCTGGGTATCAATGTGCCCTGGGGCATATCCTTGCTGGGGTACCAGGGTATCCCCGTGGCATATCCTTGCTGGATACCAACCTGGGGCATAACCTTACTGGGTACTAACATGCACCGGGGCATAGCCTCACTGGGTACCAATATGCCACGAGGCATATCCTCACTGGGTACCAAGGTGCCATGGGGCATATCCTGGCTTGGTACCAAGGTAACCCCGGGGCATATCCTCTCTAGATACCAAGGTACCCCCAGGGGCATATCCTCTCTAGGTACCAAGGTACCCCCAGGGGCATATCCTCTCTAGGTACCGAGGTAACCCGGGGGCATATCCTCTCTGGGTACCAAGGAGCCCCGGGGCATGTCTACAACGTCGGATGCATTAGCGTGGGAACAGAAGAACTCCACGACCTCCGAAGTCATGACTAGAAAGATTTCTGCCGTAGAGAAAGCGTCTGGCCCTGTGGGTGGCATAAGCAATGGGTGGGGGTGGGTGGGGGATGAAATTTAGTGTGGGTGGTTTGCTGAGAGACGAGTACTACCAGAAGAGGTAAGTGCGTGCGTGGGTGAAAGAAACATAATTGAGATGCGTGCATTGCTTGCAGGCACACTGGGGGGAAGATGCTTTGGGTCTGCGGTGGGTGAACAGGGTCCGTTAACAGCTTCAGCTCCGGGACGAGGAATGGTGATGATCCTAAAAGATGTATTTGATGAAATACATAGGGAATTATTTTGGAGGAGGAGGAAAAGGAGGAGGAGGGGAAGGGAAGGGGAAGTGGAGAAGGAGGGGAAGGGAAGGGGAAGTGGAGGAGGAGGAATAGGAGGAGAAGGAAGAGGAGGGAAGGGGAAGGGGATGAGGAGGAGAAGGAGGGAAGGGGAGGAAAAGGAGGAGGAGGAGGAGGAGGAGGAGGAGGAGGAGGAGGAGGAGGAAGAGGGAAAGGGAAAGAGGAGTAGGATAAGGGAAGGAGGGGAAGGATAAGGGGAGGGGAAGGATAAGGGGAGGGGAAGGGGGTAAGGGGGAGGAGAAGGGGGAGGGGGAGGGGAAGAGGAATTGGAAGGGGATGGGGAGGGGAAGGAGGAGAAGGGGAAGAGGAGGGGGGATGGGAAGTGGAAGGGGATGAGGAGGAGGGGAATGAGGAAGAGGAGAAGGAATGGGCGTGGGAGAAAAGGAGGAGGAACCTGAATAAGGAGGGGCGCCTCATCGCATAGCTAAAGAGTACGTTATATTAGTGAAAGGATGGGAGAAGAGTAGGCTCAGGAGGAGGAGGAGGAGAATGAGGGCGTTGCACGGGTGGTGGCTACGAAGGAATCGCCCAAAAGGCATGGGAAGAGACGAGGGTATCTCAGGATAACCCAAAGATCTGGTCCTTATCCCAAAACCCGGCCTCCTGACTCCATTAGACCCTACTACGCAAGCTTACCCCCTTACGTACCCATCTACTCCGGCGGACACGTCCTTGAGGTTAGGCGTCAAAGGGAACGGTCATCACCCTGCATGAAGGAGATGGAATCTTAAGCAACACCCCATTCTTGTGTCTTGGAAATTGGGGTTGGGGTGGGGGGGTGGGGGTATGTTACTAACCCCCCACTCAAGATCATCATGCATACCATTGATTATACAGGCGATACCTGGATCCTCCTGGCGCATATTGATATATTTTTTTTAAGACCAGCCACTATTGTTCTTTGGTAGAGCATTGGTGAAATAGTCAACGCATACCAAAGGGTCAATAGACTTTTGCTTCTTTAATCAAGGTCTCTTAGAAGATTACATGGAGTGCGCATCAAATCGTAATAACATTCATTAAATTATTTCTGATTCTGAAAATAATACCAACAAAACATAATCGAAAAAAAAAAACAGTAACTAGAGAGGCACTAAGTAGAGTGCATGCCTTCGCCACACCAAACACACTTATTTATCCTTGGATCATACCCTACATGTTCACCAAGTTTCGTTGACATTGATTCAGTATGTTTTTGCGTAATGTTGTTTACAAACATAAAATAAACCAACAAAGTAATTGTCATTTACTCAACATTGCGATTATTTTCAAAGTACTGCTGCGTATTTGTATTTTAATTTACTTTATCCACAATGATAGAGATTCGTATTTGGGTCATACCTATTATGACTACCAAATGTTTTGTAATAGTTTCTTTAGAAGAAAAAAAAAAAAAAAAAAAAAAAAAAAAAAACCGACACCTAAACTGACAAACAGACACGGGTGAATACAAAACCTTTGCAAAATCTTCCATTGTGGTGACAGCAAAGACAACAACCACAACATTAGCAAATAATAAAACCATTTACAAATGTTAAGAAGTCCAAAAGACTGTTCCTTTCCCTCTACTACCAAACTTTAGTATAATCAACTTCCAGTTTCCCTTGTCGAGTATTATTATTATTATTATTATTATTATTATTATTATTATTATTATTATTATTATTATTATTATTATTATTATTATTATTATTAAAAATTACTTCTGATAGGGATCGAAGCCTACATATATCAATTCCTATTATCATTATTCTTGTTGTTGTTGTTGTTGTTGTTGTTGTTGTTGTTGTTGTTGCTGCTGCTGTTATTATCATGAGACAGGTCAGACACTTCCTTCGAGATCAAAGGTTCTTCTCTTAGCAAGACCATCTCCATTGTTTTCTGTTTTTCCTATTCAAAAATACATTACACACACATGATATTTGTGGACTTGGAACAAATCTTTGTGGACTTGGAACAAATCTTTGTGGACTTGGAACAAATCTTTGTTAGTGTACATCAGCCAATTTTGTTGCGATTCCTGCGTTAATATGGAGTTTCTCTAAAATATGTAAATTTGATCAACACTGTTCATGAGCACAGCAAGTGCGAAGTTAATGATAATGGAATACTATCAAATGAATTTCAAGTGAACAGCGGAATACTCCAAGAGAATGTGCTATCACCTATGATGTTTATCCTCTTCTTATACAGTTTATACAAGCAATTTTTATTTGCTCCTCAAACCATCGTCTTTTCTTATATTTATATGTACATGTATAAATATATATATATATATATATATATATATATATATATATATATATATATATATATATATATATATATATATACACACACGCACACACACACACACACAACACTTTTAACTCCATATCCGATTTAAAGGTTCGAATGCCGCACATGCGCAGATGGCACGTGAGAAATGTTTTACTCACATAACGTCATTTACCACGAACTTGTAAATAGCCGGATTTTAGCGTCTTACTAAGAAGTTGATAAGTTTAAATGACAAAAAACAAAAAAACAATTGTTTATTGAAGGTATAATTTGGGAATACATATATGGTGAGAAGATGGGTAATATTGATGGTGAAAATATGGCGAAAAGGACGACGATGGTGATAGACATGGCAAGACGGATGATGGTGAGGATATAAAAGTGATGAGTAGAATGTTGATGTTGATGGTGACGAGAATGAGAGCGATAGTGAAATAGAAAAGGAATATGCAGGGAACGATAATATGATACAGAAAAAAAAAAGAGACGATAAATATGAGGAAGTTCTTTATGAATCTGATGGTGATAGAAAGAGAAAAGGATGGTGTTGATGATAATGAAAAGGTAGATGTGAATGATATATGATGATGATGGTGTTGAATAACGATAAGGATGGGAATGAGTAATGGGAAAATGATGTTAAATTTGATGATGATAACGAAGAAAACAGCACAAATGGATGAGGAAGATGATGATAATGATATGAGTGATTAAATATCTACCTATTACGACTCATTCTCATTACAAAGATCATACTTGAATGACGAAATGAGAGAGAGAGAGAGAGAGAGAGAGAGAGAGAGAGAGAGAGAGAGAGAGAGAGGAGAGAGAGAGAGAGAGAGAGAGAGAGAGAGAAAGTGTTACAAGAATTTGCATGTCTCAAAGACTTTAGTCCATCCGGGAAGACTCCATTTACTCTTTGGTAGAGCGACTTAGTTTAAGCATTTAGAGATTCCTTATGATCTTGTCTTACTTATTCTTTAGAGAGAGAGAGAGAGAGAGAGAGAGAGAGAGAGAGAGAGAGAGAGAGAGAGATAATTTCTTCCGTGGAAGAAAAGAAATTTTAGATTTGATAGGACAATTCCAAAGAAACATTAAATGTTTTTGCTAAAAAATTGTACTAAAAACCCAAGTGTTTTTCATAACCAATTTTTGTGTTATTATATATACACAGCAATACCTGTTTCACATCAATCACTTTTGGTGAGTAAAATATTTACTTTGGTACCGCGCTCGTGACCAATATGGGATTTGTCAATTTGTTTAACATTGGAATCATAGAAATTATATTATATTGCTTCGTATATTGGAATGCAAATTCATATACACTGGCCTTCAAAAGGTATCTTTACTGTTTGTGGGAATATCTTTACGCAGTTACATATGCGTAGTCAAGTCTCTCTCTCTCTCTCTCTCTCTCTCTCTCTCTCTCTCTCTCTCTCTCTCTCTCTCTCTCTGTATGAGTATATATAGACATACATACATATATATATATATATATATATATATATATATATATATATATATATATATATATATATATGTATATATATATATATATATATATATATATATATATATATATATATATATATATATATATATGTATATATGTATATATATATATATATATATATATATATATATATATATATATATGTATGTATATATATAAATACATATACACACACCCACCGTTTATCACACGCAGACACGATACAAAAAATTAACTAAAGCATTTTCAACTTGAAGCACTGACCCCATTTAAAAGAACCTAACCCCCATGATACAAAGAAATACACAATCCCTGTATATTCTAGTGAAGGAGGATTACCAAATAGTGTCAGATACTAAAAACACAGACTTAGGGAAGGATCAATCTACCGAAGGCTATTTCAATGACATTAGATTACCCGGGTGCCATAAAAAGGGAGATTTATCTCTAATGGCTCCCGAGGGGGAGTAACAGCCGCCATTTTGTATTTTCACCCAAATCCAGAGCCCATAACCAAAAGTTGCCAACCTATTATTATTATTATTATTATTATTATTATTATTATTATTATTAGCCATGCTACAGCTATGTTTGGAAGAGCAGTATGCTATAAGCCTAATTTCGAATTCCTAAAGTTGTCAATCTATGTTTGTATTGCATTGAATACAAAATGCAGTCTCTATTACCTATGATATATTTGTACAGAGTCTTAGTAACAAAGGCTAGATTAAAGGTCAAAATATAAAGTTAGAAAGATTATATTTCCCCTATGGCAATTTGAAATATATCAATGTGTCAAAAGACTGAGAAAAGATGAACTAGGTCGAATATGTGACAATATCAGAGGGAAGGGAAAAAAATAGATTTTGTTCAATACACAAAAACACCCAATGGCTATTAAATGAAGATCAGATTAGAATCGATGGAATTTTTAGAGGGTAATATATATATATATATATATATATATATATATATATATATATATATATATATATATATATATATATATATATATATATATGTACATACATACATACATATATAATTATTATATATATATATCTATATATATAAGTAGATATATACACACACGCATATATATATATATATATATATATATATATATATATATATATATATACACGTATATACTGTAAAAGCTAGTAAGAAATAACGAAAAACACCAATACCCATGGCTTTCATGCAAAATATATACATATATATATATATATATATATATATATATATATATATATATATATATATATATATATATATACATACGGTATATATATATATTATATATATAATATATATATACAAATACATATATATGTGTGTGTTCGCACGTGCATGTGCATGTGCATGTATATACATGCGAGAGGAAGCACCTACTTTAGTCAGTCTAAGTAAAAGGGTTAGATAATAATACAAATATTGCTGTGATTTGACCCCCACTAATTGAGGTCCGGTATAATATATATTCTAATCAATTGCATACCATGGTATAGTAAAAACCAAAAAACCGTATATAATTCTTAATAAGGGAAGTACCGAACCACCTCTTTAATAACTTCACACCGTAAGTTTAAGCATTAGACATACTAAACGTTTGAATTACTAGCAGAACGTTTGAACGTTTGAATTACTAGCAGAACGTTTGAACGTTTGAATTACTAGCAGAACGTTTGAACGTTTGAACGACACATACCAGTGATTCGTACCAAACCGACTGACGTGAAGTGAATACTGATCGCGTTTAATCTATTCAAGATATCTCTTTATGGTTCCTTTAGGATGATTTGTCAAAGTCCTTATTAAGGCAGTTGCCAAAGGGCGTTGACTCCTTCGTAGGAAAGGGGAAGGAGTCTTTTGATATTTCTAATTATTTCTTTTATGATATTACTGTTTTCAGAATATTTATTTTAATTGTTCATTTTTTTTTCATATTGTTTATTTCATTCCTCATTTCCTTTCCTCACTGGGCTAATTTTCCCTGTTGGAGCCCTTGGGCTTATAGCATCTTGCTTTTCCAACTAGAGTTGTAGCTTTGCTAGAAGTAATAATAATAATAATAATAATAATAATAATAATAATAATAATAATCGTACTATGATTACCTTTATGGAAACATTGCATACAAGTGAAAAAAACATTTCATGCAATTGTAGATTAGTGCAAGAAATAAACAACTAAAATATCTTAATTGTAGAAGAGTTTGAGCAACGAGAACGAGACGAAAATACAATTGCCACGTAATAATAATTATGAATTTAAAGGAATCCATGAAAACTGCTCTCTCTCTCTCTCTCTCCTCTCTCTCTCTCTCTCTCTCTCTCTCTCTCTCTCTCTCTCTCTCTCTCATCGACATATTTTCAAGGGAATAAATGAAATTCCATCTAACCATAATCAACAAATCAATTATCTTTTTCTAGCTGATAGAAGAATGTGGACAGTTAGCAAGCCAACCATGGTAGAAAATAGTTTAGAAAGTTAATAATTAGTAAGAGTAATGTGCATTATGGTTTAGCCAGAATTTTACTTAGATAAAAATACTATCTTATTGATAAAGATTGAAACCAACACCGTAGGTGATTAGAAAATTACAAACAAGTAAAACATGGGAAAAATGAATAAGAAAACAACTAATTAATATTCAAATTGTATCGTCCAAACTATAAAAAAACACATTTTGTTACGTGTGTGTGTGTGTGTGTGGTTTAGTAACCAATCAACCTAGGAGTAGGGGTGGTCGAGGGGGAGGGGGGAAGCTATAATTTAATTCCACACCTAAATACTAACTGAGAAACCGGAAGGTTTTAATCTTCTGGTACCTCGCCTTCAAACGAATAAGATAAAATATACCTAAATACATTACAAACACAAACATAACTCACAGAGATATGCAAACATACATACACACACATATATATATGTGTATATGTATATATATATATATATATATATATATATATATATATATATATATATATATATATATATATATATATATATATATATATATATATATATATATATATCTATACTTGTGGGTACACTCAGGTACACTACTCCATCTTATTTCTCTTCCTCTTGTATTTTTTAGTTTTTTTTTATTTATATATAAAATATTTGTCTTGGTGTTACTATTCTTCAAATATCTTATTTAATTCGTTCATTAATTCTCAGGTAGTTTACCTATTTCTTTTCCTTACTGGGTTATTCTTCCCTGTTGCAGTCCTTGGGCTTATGGTCTTCTATTTTTTAAATTAGGGTTGTAGCTTAGCTAGTAATAATAATAATAATAATAATAACAAAATATATATATATATACATATATACAGTAGATATATATATATATATATATATATATATATATATATATATATATATATATATATATATATATATATATATATATGTGTGTGTGTGTGTGTGTGTGTGTGTGTGTGTGTGTGTGTGTGTGTAACTAGGTCAATAAAAAGGTTCCGAAGACCTGTTAAGAATACAGAGGGAAATTAAATGGCCTATTTCACCGAGCCATTTATAATCATTGTATTTCACTCTACTCCAGAAGAATTCTAATTCAACCACCAAAGTAATTAAGCGAGAGTCTATTGTTGCTCCATCAAAGGAGAGAGAGAGAGAGAGAGAGAGAGAGAGAGAGAGAGAGAGAGAGAGAGAGAGAGAGAGAGAGAGAGAGAACTTGACTTATAAACTTTCCCTTGCCGTTACTGATACTGGACAGAATTAAATACTGATATGTAATTCATATTATATTGAACTTAAACTACTACTACTACTACTACTACTACTACTACTACTACTACTACTACTACTAATAATAATAATAATAATAATAATAATAACAATGATAATAATGATGATAATAAATATCCTATTATATAAGGGCTTTACAAGGGACTAGATGAGTTGGAAGACACAGACCTACATGGGTGAGTATTATGAAGCGTTAAGTAATGATGATAAAAGGAGAAGTATTGATTTAAAAGCTCAAGATGGAGACGACTTGCGAAATCTAACCGAGGCCCTTTACGTCAATAGGCGTAAGAGGAGATGATGATGATGATGACTGCCACAATTCCTTGGTAGAGTAATAAGCATCCCAGGATATAGATCCTGTTGATATTGGCATTCGGCCATATTGATGGAATGGACTATAGTCAATTCTTTTTAGTGAGGCAGAATTGCACCGACTCGCAGGGGTGTCCTTTTAGCTCGGAAAAGTTTCCTGCTGGCTGACTGGTTGGACAAGATAATTCTAACCAATCAGATAGCAGGAAAATTTTCCGAGCTAAAAGGGCACCGCTGCGTGTTGGTGCTATTGCGACTCATTAGAAAAAAAATTAGTATAGTATTCAACTTCGTCGTCGTGCTGAAGAATAAGACAACTGAATACTTAAAATAATCGCAACAGTTTGATAAGTAATTACCCTCTTAAATTGGATCTTCATTCTTAAGGATGGAGATATGCTCCTACCTGCTTCTTAGCAAGTTTCACCAGTTAGCAGAGATGAAAAGTTACCAGCGACAGCTTATTAAGTAAATTTATATGATTATATACATTAATTCATACTATGTAATTTACAGTACGGTGTAATAGTCATTTATAAAGAAATATTTCATATAAATCTTAATTCCCTTATAAAGTACTTTATAATTTAAAAAGGTTAAATGGGTTATGTTGGCAATGTTGAAGATACCCCATAGGAGATATTTTCTTCTCTTTTTTAAAGATGGACTTTATATGAATTGGCAATGCTGTAAGTATGTATTGATTATAGATGTAAAAAGTTAATTTTTGGCTTGCTTGAGATACTATAACCAAGGTCATTTTAATCATGCCCTTGCAAGCATTGTGAGGTAGCGTATATTCATTATATTGTTTATAACATGTATGTAAACTATATCATGATTGCATATTTAGATAACTGTCACTGATGATAAGTGGAGTGAACTTCATCATGGCATTTCCAATGGCAGACACATCTGATACAAATTCGACAGCAAATTTACTTTTGAGAAACACATTAGGTCTGTGTCTTCT
Organism: Palaemon carinicauda; assembly: GCF_036898095.1. NCBI lineage: Eukaryota > Metazoa > Arthropoda > Malacostraca > Decapoda > Palaemonidae > Palaemon > Palaemon carinicauda. The sequence goes on from NC_090734.1 coordinate 147,850,788, forward strand.
TCAATTGCACAAAAAAAACTTGGCTTATTGAGAAAGTCGTACAAGATTTTCGGTGATCAATCTATTCTGAAGAAGTGTTTTAATTCTTTCATTCTACCTTGTTTTGAGTATTGTTCTCCTGTCTGGTGTTCAGATGCTGATTCTTATCTTAATTTGTTGGACAGAAACTTAAGGTCTATTAAATTTCTTATTCCTGATCTAGATAATAATCGTTCAATTAGTTCATTATGCATGTTGCATAAGATTTTTCATAACTCTGACCATCATTTACATTCAGATCTCCATGGACAATTCTATCCTGTTCGTAATACTAGGCAGGCAGTTAATTCTAATAGCCAGGCCTTTTCCATCATGAGGCTCAATACTACACAGTATTCTAGAAGTTTTATTCCAGCTGTTACCAAGTTGTGGAATGATTTCCCTAATCGGGTAGTTGAATCAGTAGAACTTCAAAAGTTCAAAGTTGCAGCAAATGTTTTTATGTTGACCAGGCTGACATGAGTCTTTTAATTGTTTATATATGACTTATGTGTTTTTGACGTTGTTAATAGTTTATATAGGATATATCTGTTTTGACGTTAATAGTTTATATATGACATATCTGTTTATGACGTTGTTAATAGTTTATATAAGACATATCTGTTTTGACGCTGTTACTGTTTTTAGAATGATATATTGTTAATTTATTCTCATCATTTATTTATTTCCTTATTTCCTTTCCTCACTGGGCTATTTTTCCCTATTGGAGCGCTTGGGCTTACAGCATCTTGCTTTTCCAACTAGGGTTGTAGCTTGGCTAGTAATAATAATAATAATAATAATAATAATAATAATAATAAGTAACTCCATCGACGAGCTGATCGGTTCTTATATGGTAGAGCATGGATCAGACAGGCCAGGAAAGAAGGAAGACAAAGTTTTCTTGTCATATTTGCCAAAGAAGATTCAATCAGAAGAGAAATCTTAATGTTCATATACTTGTGCAAAACGTTGTTAAGGCATTTGAATGTAATGTTTGTCATAAAATGTTTATATGACATGGTGGACTTAAAGCTCACATGTTTGTACATAGTGATGAAAAACTTTCAGTGCGACATTTGCAAGAAAAAATTCCTGATTTTTATAGTTGATGCACCTATCACTTGTGTATACTTCATGTACAGTACTTAACCTTGTGTATATATTTGCACTTTATGCACAATTTTAAAGATATACAGTATAAATACATGCCCCCAGGAACTTAAACGTTCTGATACCTGATGCTTTTGCTTTTACCAAGTGTAGTTTTGAAAGAAGTTTCAAGAAAGATGAATTTATGGTTTTCGTGTGCAATAATTTTATTTTGAAAATCAATTCGTTTTTTCTACAAGAATCAGTCTTCATTTTGCTCATTTCTGAATGTTTTGTTCAGTGATATCACAAATCTTGTGAAATGTAAGAACTGATTTGTAATTCTATTTAAGCAGTATTTTTTATTTTAGGATGGCTATGATTTAGGTAAAGTTTGAAAAAATTCACTCACAAAGTAAGTTTATATAATCATTCTCTAATCCATACCCGAGGGAAAAAACTTGTGAAAATCCATACCCGAGGGAAAAAACTTGTGAATGTCAGATATGTAATAAGCGATTTCTGAGAAATGGTGACCTTACAACTCATACGGTGGTTCATTCGGGAGAGAAAAGGTTTCAGTGCAATGTCAGTGACAAGAAGTTCACCACTAAGACTAACTTGAACTCCCATTTAGTTGTTCATACTACAGAAAGGAATTACACGTGCTCTGTCTGCCATAAAAAGTTTGGGAGGAGAAGCTACCTAAATACGCATATGCTCACACATTCAGGTGAGAAAAAGTACGAATGTGACGTTTGTCAGAAAAAAATGTCTACAGGTTAGCCACCTAAATACGCATATGCTCTGCCATAGTGAAGATCGTAAGTTTGAATGTCAGATATGTGGTAAACGCTTTGCTTTGAAAGGCCGTCTTGATACGCACATGCTTGTTCACACTGGAGAGAAAAGACATAAAGGCCAAATATGTAATAAAAGATTCACTCAGAGTGGCAGCCTTTACACCCATATGCTTTCTCATACAGAAGGAGAAACTTTGAATGTGAAACATGCGGTAGAAAATTTACTCGAAGGAACACGTTGAATAGACACATGATAGTCCATG
>NC_090734.1:147867896-147882896 GCF_036898095.1 Palaemon carinicauda
TCGAACGGGGAAAATAGCCCAGTGAGGAAAGGAAACATGGAAGTAAGTGAATTAGTCAACAATTAAAACAAAATATCTTAGGAACCGTAACAACAATTAATATAAATATTTCACATATAAAATAATATAATATATTAATATTAATGGCCTTTCGCCTGAATCTAATAGAGCCACCTCGTTAGGACTTATAAATCGATAAAATACTTTGATTTACTTCGTTACGACGGGTGATTACGCAATCAATAGACGGCGTATGTTGGTTAGGTAGAATTCTTGTATTTGATTTAATACTAGCGTACGCGACCCGTCAAAAATGACGGTTACATGTTTAGATAGGTATCCACGAACACAGATTCAACCCTTCCCACCTCCTCCCCAAATAACAACACCCCCCCCCTTTCCACCAAGGTATGGCTACTCTATCTCCCCATTGCATTCCCCGAGGGACGTGGAGAAACGTATTAGTTATAAGTCTGGCTATGCCGCTGAGCCCGACTACAAACACACACACACACACACACATATATATATATATATATATATACAGTATATATATATATATTATACATATATGTATATATGTATATATATATAAATAAATATATACATATATATATATATATATATACATTCCTCTTTATTTAGGGAAGATTTCTTTCATTAATCCTTTACATTCTTTTAGGTTAAATCCATTACCTAGGTTCAGTTTTCATCCATACTAGTGATATCTTCATAATGATAGGAAAGTTACTCTGGTCTTCTAATTCCGTAAGTGAGAGTTGTCATGTACTCTGGTTTTCTGGTATGCCACATTATCATTATTGTTGTTGTTGTTATTATTAGTACTATTAATTATTATTATCATTAATTATTATTAATTATCAATTATTATTATTATTATTATTATTATTACCTAAGCTAGAGTCTTAGTTGTAAAACCAGAATGCTATAAACAAAAGATAAATAAATAATTCCATCGAGGGGCCTATATACTCGAATTCCTTCCTTCACCGTATGAACGAGAAATACCTCATCCGATGCGTTAACGTCCCTGACTGGTGATCGCCAGACTGGGGTTCGAGACCCGCTCAAACTCATTCTCAGAATGCCAGAAAACCTCAAATCAATCTATCATTCAAACTCGTTAGTTCTTTTGGTCGCTAAAACCTCACCATGCTTGTGAACTAAAGATTGGGGGGGGGGTTGTTTGTGTGGGGGGGGTCGTTAGCAGCCATTGCCTGGCCCTCCTTGGTCCCAGCTTGGGTGGAGAGGGGACTTGGGCACCGATCAAATGTATATATGGTCAGTATCTAGGGCATTGCCCTGCTTGCTAAGGCAATGTCACTGATCATATGTATATATAGTCAGTCTCTAGGGCACTGTCCTGCTTGCTAAGGCAATGTCACCGTCCCTTGATTCTGCCCTTCATGAGCAGCCTTTAAACCTCTAAATAGTTTAAATAACTGCGACAAATATGTAAGACTTTCATAGCCATGTGACGAAGTCCTAGATATGATGTTATAAATTACAAGAATTGTAATAGTATATTTCTTCATAAAAGAAATAAAAAGTTATGATGTATTCACCTGTTCTCTCTTTAGACTCTAATTAATGTTTTTACCCTCTTTTGCTATGGTAAGCAGCTCTTCTAGGAGAAGGACACTTAACAATAAAACATAAAGCCATTGCTCTCGAGTCCTAGGTAATGCCATAGCTTCTGTACCGTGATCTTCCACTGTCTTGTTGTAGAGTTCTCATTTTTGAGGGTACACTATTCTATCTTATTTTTCTTCCTCTAGTTTTTATATTTTACATAGAAGCTATTTATCTTAATGTTATTATTTTCAAAATACTTCACTTTATTTGTTCATTACTTCTCTTGTAGTTTATTTATTTCCTTTCTTCACTAGGTTATATATTCCTGTTGGAGCCCCTGGGTTTATAGCATCTTCTTTTCTAACTAGGGTTACAGTATAGCTAATAATAATAATAATAATAATAATAATAATAATAATAATCTGTAAAATCTAGATTCTCCATGCCGAATGTTATATAGGTACTAGGGGTAAGAGATGATTACATAAAATGATTTAATAATAACAACAATAACAATAACAACCTTTAGCAACATTAGTGTTATTAACGTCTTGATGACGTACAAAGCGGGAAGCCACCCTCGAAAGATAATTATACAGGCCTACTGATTTAATATTTCATACAAAAAAAAAAAAAAAAATTCTTCTTATAGTTATTACAATTTATAATTATCATTATTAGCGTTGTTATTCATCTCCTCACATCTAAGTACACAGACTGGCAGAATAACACTCAACTGAACAAAACATAACCTGTGGAATTTGAGGGGAAAAACAACAGCAGTTTACAGTGAAAGGCGTTTTATAACTCAAGAGTTAAATTGAAATGTATAACGTGGGCCATACGGGTTGGGGTCAGGGCTATACTTGAACAGGCAAAAATATACATTTGTACAATAAAGAGACAAAATAAAAGCCATATCCATCAAAATTTGCTCAGAGGAAACAGATTTTGCTCAGAAGAAACCGAATTTGTTCAGATGAAACTGAATTTGCTCAGAAGAACCAGAATATGATCAGAGGAAACTGAATTTGCTCAGAAGAAACCGAATTTGCTCAGAAAAAACCGATTTTGCTCAGAAGAAACAGAATATGCTCATAGGAACCAGAATATGCTCAGAAGAAGCCGATTTTACTCCGAAGAAACCGAATATGCTCAGATGAACCAGAATATGCTCAGATGAACCAGAATATGCTCAGATGAACCAGAATATGCTCAGAGAAACCAGAATATGCTCAGAGGAAACTAAATTTGCTCAGAAGAAACCGAATTTGCTCAGAAAAAACCGAATTTGATCAGAAGAAACCGAATTTGATCAGAAGAAACCTATTTTGCTCAATAGAAACAGAATATGCTCAGAGGAAACTAAATTTGCTCAGAAGAAACGGAATTTGCTCAGAAGAAACCGAATTTGCTCAGAAGAAACAGAATCTAAAGTTTTATGAATGACTTGGCGTAATCTGATCGATTTCCTAAGCCAATCTAAAAAGTTTCTATGCTGTCAAAACCTCATAGCTGGATATGAATTGATTGTTTATAAACAAATCTATCACATTTGATGTTTTATTACTCAATTTACTCATCCCTAAAATGCAGTCCAAAGGAGTTACAAGCATCTTGGATGTCTAAAAGACTTCATTTGCTCTTGAATAGAGCAAATTAGTTTATAAACGTTTAGATATCTTTTATGATCTTGTCTAACTTATTCTTGACTTCGTTTACTACGTTACTGTTCAGTACATCCGCTGGAAGTCTGTTATTAGTATCATTTTTACTTGCTAAGCTACAAACCTAGTTGGGAAAGCAGGATGCTATGAGCCCATAGCTCAAACAGGGAAAATACCCCAGTGTGGAAATGAAACCAAGACAAACTACAAGAGAAGTTTAAGAACAATAACAACTTTATAATAAATTTGCTATTTTGTACGTAGAGAAATTACCACATTGAGTGGTGTTGTATCTTTTCAATTCCAGTTTGTAACCGTTACCTCTGGACTGATTTGTGCAAACCGTGAATAAATTGTTGTAATCTATAATTGTTATTCTTTTACGATATTGAATGCCTCTATTAACTGTCCCCTTAGTCGTCGAGTTTGTAGATCAAATAAGATCACATGTTCCGATTCCTAAAGCCAATAGAAACTGATCCCCCACAGAAAAAATATTTAGAACTGATCGAGAGAGAGAGAGAGAGAGAGAGAGAGAGAGAGAGAGAGTATTCCAATTGTAACTGTTAAAAATATTACTTCCATTACAATAGGGGCGAGACTGATATGAGAGAGAGAGAGAGAGAGAGAGAGAGAGAGAGAGAGAGAGAGAGAGAGTATTCCAATAGTAACTGTTAAAAATATTACTTCCATTACAATAGGGGCGAGACTGATATGAGAGAGAGAGAGAGAGAGAGAGAGAGAGAGAGAGAGTATTCCAGTTATATATGTTAAAATTTTACTTCCATTACAATAGGGGGGAGACTGATATAATGAGAGAGAGAGAGAGAGAGAGAGAGAGAGAGAGAGAGAGTATTCCAATAGTAACTGTTAAAAATATTACTTCCATTACAATAGGGGCGAGACTGATATGAGAGAGAGAGAGAGAGAGAGAGAGAGAGAGAGAGAGAGTATTCCAGTTATATATGTTAAAATTTTACTTCCATTACAATAGGGGGGAGACTGATATAATGAGAGAGAGAGAGAGAGAGAGAGAGAGAGAGAGAGAGAGAGTATTCCAGTTATAAATGTTAAAATTTTACTTCCATTACAATAGGGGGGAGACTGATATAAAGAGAGAGAGAGAGAGAGAGAGAGAGAGAGAGAGAGAGAGAGATAAGACGGATGGAATTATCGTTCGCAACCAGGCTGGAAAAAGAGCACAGAGACGGGAGAAAAAAAAAAAAATCATCGAAGTAATTATACCAACATAAACGAAACAAACCCGCTTTCAATTTCAATGGCTAATTCTGCCCATCCACATTTTTAACAGCATCTCTCGCTGTGCGTAGCGAGATAAGGCCGGCTGCTACAGGCACCGTGAAACCCCTTTTTTTTCATTATTCATTTTTCTTAAGCCAGGCGTGTCTACTTTTGCCTTGAAATGGGGGGTTTTTCGGCTCTACGCCCGCGTGGGTGATTCGGGAATATAATTAGAAAAGTATATATATTTAGTGTGCTTGTGTCGGTGTTGTTTTGAATTCGTGGTTGCCCTGGTTAAATGAGTGGCAAGAGTATAGTTAAAATATTTAGTACAAAAAACCGTCCATACTAATTGTGTAGGACTGTAGAATCTCTCTCTCTCTCTCTCTCTCTCTCTCTCTCTCTCTCTCTTTCTCTCTCTCTCTCTCTCTCCTCTCTCTCTCTCTCTCTCTCTCGTAATTTACGTAATATCATTTCATTAGAATTTTTTATAAATTATTTAATAAATCTGATCAAAATATGATATTTTCATAATAAAATAAATTTTTGAATATACTTACCCGCTGGTTATATAAAAGAGCTGAAGTCCCTGACGCCAGGGCAGAAAATTCAAATCTCGCGCTATCGAAGATACGCCAGGTGTACCAACCGCACCCTAGCGGTAGAACAGGTGGAACTACACACCAACTCCAGTTCTTCCATGCCTCATAGCCATACCATAGGTAGTCTCTAGAGGGGAGGAGGGAGGGTGTTAAATTTATATAACCAGCGGGTAAGTATATTCAAAAATTTATTTTATTATGAAAATATCATTTTTAAATATAAAACTTACCCGCTGGTTATATAAAAGAGCTGATTGACACCCCTTGGTGGCGGGTCAGAGACAGCTACATACAGAAAATTCACTTAAGGGTTACATACAATAAACTTAAGCAGTTCTCACCTGATAAGGAAGCTGACAGCAATGATACTCTGCCTCATTTCGTCCGCTATCCTTAAGAGATCCAGTAATCCACTCGGGCTGAAAATCTCTAGGAGCTGTCAAACGGTACAAACACCTATAACATGACAGGACCTCAACCAATACCCTTGTTCCGGGTGCACTCAAGGAACAAAATGACCACCTAGCCAAATCAAAGATTGCGGAAGACTGACGCCCAATCTCCACAAACAACCATAAAAAACGAGTTCCAAGAGATAGAAAAGGGGTATTAGGAAAAAAGGGAACGTAGTGGTAGATCATTCACCTACTATCGCATTAGCAGCTATAAAAGGACCCAACGTAAAAAGGTCCTCATAGCGAGTCTGAACATTCTTCAAATAATGGGATGCAAAAACAGACTTACTTCTCCAAAATGTTGTATCCATCAGACTTTGCAGAGAACGGTTCTGTTTAAAGGCCACTGAAGTCGCTACCGCTCTGACTTCATGTGTCTTGACTTTGAGGAGCCTCTGATCCGACTCATCACACTGAGCATGAGCTTCTCGAATCAACAATCTAACGAAAAAAGACAAGGCATTCTTGGACATGGGCATCGAGGGTTTCCGAACTGCACACCACAGAGCGTCTGAGTTACCTCTCAGATTCTTAGTTCTGTCCACATAACAACGTAGAGCTCTAACTGGACAGAGAACCCTTTCCAATTCATCGCCAGCCAAATCCGAAAGGTTAGAAATCTCGAAGGATTTGGGCCATGGTCGAGAAGGGTTTTCGTTCTTGGCCAGAAACCCCAGTTGCAAAGAACAAATGGCTTTCCCATTCCGAAAACCAATGTTCTTGCTTAAAGCGTGAACTTCACTAACTCTTTTCGCAGTGGCGAGGGTAACTAGAAAAAGGGTTTTCAAGGTTAAGTCCTTAAATGAAGCCGAGTGTAAAGGCTCAAATCTGTCACTCATGAGAAATTTAAGGACAACATCCAAATTCCAGGCGATGGGAGCCGTTTGAATCATCTTGGTCGTATCAAAAGACCTAAGTAAATCTCGTAGATCCTTATTATCAGAAAGGTCTAGGTTCCTGTGTCGAAAAACCGTCGCTAACATACTCCTGTAACCTTTAATAGTTGATGACGAGAAGTTATGCTTAGTTTTAAGGTCCAAGAAAAAATCTGCTATTTGGGAAAGCGATGTACTGGAAGAGGAAATCGCGTTAGTTCTACACCATTCCCTGAACAACTCCCACTTGGACTGATACACCTTGATGGTTGAAGACCTTCTTGCCCTTGCAATTGCCTTGGCTGCCTTCTTCGAAAATCCTCTAGCTCTAGCGAGTTTTTCGATAGTCTGAAGGCAGTCAGACGTAGAGCTCGGAGGTTTTGATGATTTCGGGCCAAGTGAGGTTGTCTGAGAAGATCGGGTCTCATGGGAAGGCTTCTCGGGACATCCACCATCCATTCCAGTACCTCTGGAAACCAGCTTCTTGACGGCCAGAACGGAGCTATCAGAGTCATTCTGGTCTCCTCGTGTGAAACGAACTTCTGAATCACTTTGTAAAGGATCTTGAACGGAGGAAAGGCATAAACCTCCATGTGTGACCAGTTCATCAGAAAAGCGTCTATGTGAAAAGCTTCGGGATCTGGAACCGGAGAGCAATAACACTCTAGTCGTTTGGTCTTCGCGGTGGCAAAGAGATCCACGAGAGGTCGACCCCATAACCGCCACAGACTCTTGCAGATGTCCGGGTGCAGAATCCATTCTGTGGAGAGAACCTGACCTTTCCTGCTGAGTCTGTCTGCGCTCACATTGTTGACTCCCTGGATGAACCGCGTCAAAAGAGTCACCTTCCTTTCCTCCGCCCAGATGAGGAGCAGTCTTGCAATCTCGAACAGAGGCCAAGAGTGGGTCCCGCCTTGTTTCGCAATATAGGCCAGAGCTGTCGTGTTGTCCGAATTGACTTGGACTACCTTGCCCCTGATCTGCTTTTCGAAGCCGATGAGAGCCAGATGAATAGCTAAAAGCTCTTTTTGATTGATGTGGAGAGAGGTTTGCTCTACCGTCCAAGTCCCCGAAAGTTCCTGCTTCTCTAGAGTGGCTCCCCACCCCGAGTTGGAGGCGTCGCAACACAACACGAGGTTTGGGTTCCTCTGAAGTAAAGACAAGCCTTCTTTCAGTCTGGGCTCGTTGTTCCACCATTGAAGATGAGACTTGATGGAAGTCGAGATGGGAATGCAATCCCTGTCGAGGCTGTCCCCTTTCTTCCAATGGCGGTTGAGATGAAACTGAAGAGGACGCAAGAACAACTTCCCCAGGGTCACGAACTTCTCTAACGACGAGAGAGTCCCCAGAAGGCTCATCCAATCTCTGACGGAGCAAAGATCTCTCTTCAGGAACGTTTGTACTTTTAGGAGGGCTGCTTGGATTCTCACCGACGACGGAAAAGCCCGAAAACTCCGACTGTGAATCTCCATCCCCAAATAAAGAATCTCCTGGGATGGAATGAGTTGTGATTTTTTCGAGCTCACCAGGAGACCCAGTTCTCTGGAGAGATCCAAAGTCATCTTGAGGTCCTTCAAACAACAATCGGCTGAGGAGGCTCTTATCAGCCAATCGTCCAGATACAGAGAGGCCCTGATTCCCCTCGAATGCAGCATGCTTGCCACGTTCAGCATGATCTTGGTGAACAATAGAGGAGCCGTGCAAAGTCCGAAACAAAGAGCCCTGAACTGGAAGACCTTGTTTCCGTCCATGAACCTCAGATAACGTCTGCAGCTGGGATGAATCGGAAGGTGGAAATAGGCATCCTGAAGATCTAAAGAGACCATCCAATCGTCCTTCCTCACAGCTGCCAGAACTGTTTTCTGAGTCTCCATGGTGAACGTCGAGTTTTGGACGTAACCATTGAGCACACTTACGTCCAGAACCGGTCTCCACCCCCCGGAACTCTTGGGTACTAGAAAAAGGCGGTTGTAAAACCCCGGAGACGTAACATCTTGCACTTCCTCTATTGCTCGTTTCTCTAATAAAAGAGACATCTGTAGAAGCATGGCTTGTTTCTTGGGACCCTCTCTGTATTTGGGCGAAAGATCCACTGGATCTGTGACTAAAGGAGGATTGGTCAGGAAGGGGATCTTGTAGCCTTCCTTTAACACCTGGACGGACCAGGGGTCCGCTCCATTCCTCTCCCAAGCCTCCCAAAAGTGAGTCAACCTGGCCCCCACTGCTGTCTGAAGGAGAGGGCAGTCAGACTTTACCTCGGCCGGACTTGCCCCCTCTGCCTCTAGGTTTCCTTCCTTCTGGTTTAAAAGAGCCTCTCCCAGAGGGCTTCCCACGAAAGGACTGAGGACGAAACCCAGAAGAAGATTCCTTAGGTTTTCGAGAGGAGAAAGACGGAGGCAAAACTTTCCTAGTCGAATGAGTAACTAAGTCATGTGTGGCCTTCTGAGTGAGAGCAGTAGCCACCTCGCCCACTAATTCCTGAGGAAATAAAGAATTAGACAAAGGTGCGAAAAGAAGGCCTGTCTTCTGATAGGGAGACACTCCTGCGGAGAGGAAGGAGCACATCGTGGCCCTTTTCTTGAGAATTCCAGCTGTAAACAAGGCAGCAAGTTCGTTGGAGCCATCTCTCACACCTTTGTCCAAGCAGGACATCAAATGAACCAAACCACTAGTGTCCGTTTCCGTCATATCAGAGACCCTCTTACTCAAAGCCCCCAAAGCCCAGTCCAAAAAATTAAAAACTTCGAAGGCCCTGAAAAGACCTTTAAGCAAATGGTCGAACTCTGGAATGGACCACCAAATCTTCGTCTTCCTTAAGGCAAGACGACGAGAAGCATCTACCAAACTTGAAAAATCCCCTTGGGCAGACGAAGGAAAACTCAAGCCCAACACTTCACCAGTCTCATACCACACACTAGATTTAGAGGCTAACCTAGCGGGAGGAAAGGCAAAGGCCGTCTTGCCAAAAGCTTTCTTGGAGTCCAACCAAGAACCCATTAACTTCAAAGCCCGCTTAGAAGATCGAGAAAGAACCATCTTGGTGTAAACTGGAACCTTAGTAGCTTTACCTAAGATGAATTCAGAAGGCGGAGAACGAGGGGCCACAGGGGTAAAAGAATCCGGGAAAATTCCAGTCAAAATAAGCATAAACTTGCGAAGGTCCACAGCATGCTGATAATGCTTCTCCTCCTCATTCTCAGAGACTTCCTCAATAGGATTATCCTCATCCGACTTTTCCTCTGGTTCGTCTTCTGGCAGTGCAGCAACAGCTGCAGCCTGAACCGAAGGAACAACGTCTGGATGGGACTGCCTGTCAAGGCCAACATCTGAGTCAATTTGGTGGGGAGAAGTAGAAGTAGATTGATGCGAAACACGGACATGTAGACGATCATCCTCAACCAACAACTGCTTAGACCGCTTAGAATTCAACTGTTGTTGAACAGAAGAACGCTTGAAATCAGAAGGTAACTGTTGAAGATCGCCGCGAGGTCGCGTAAAGTCCGAGGACTGTTGCTGCGAGCGATCAAAGGAGTCAGGATGTCGCCGCTGTAAACCAATGTTTTGACGCGCCGCGTCCAAAAGTTGTTGCCGCGGGCGATCCACTACTTCAAATTGTTGCCGCGTCTCGTCCACTTGTCGACGCCGACGCTCTTCCCCGCGACCAGAAAACGCAAACTGGTCAACCAAAACTCTCTGACGCGACTCATCAAAATCAACCTGGCGTTGAACACTGTGAATGGGAGACCGTCTAAGTGATAACTCGTCAAGGCCATATACCATCGAACGTTTGTGCGATAACTGGTCTGACATCGAACGCCCAGACACAACGCCAACACTTGGTTGATAAGAATCCATCAACGAAGAGAGTTGTTCCTTCATAGACAAAAGCGCAGTCCATTTCGGATCAACAGAACTCCTAGAAGGAAGATTCGCACTAATGTCACCACGCATTTCAGGGGAAGAAAGCCAATCCGATGGAAGAGGAGGTGCATGAATAGTTACAAGGTCCGAATCGGAAGGAATCATATCCGCACGAACACGGTGATCTGAACGTTTGGCCGGAGTGCAAGCGCTGGGAGAACGGAAACGTTCCGGTGAACCCCACGAACTACATCCTGGCCGCACAGGCGATTCCCGACGCTGTGTGTTTTGACGCGCCGCGTCCAAATCAACATGGGAGCGTTTAAGCGGTCTCGACGCTCGCCGCCAGATCTCACTCCCCGACCCTTCATCGGAAGACGGGGATAACGTATGAACCTCACCTTTCCTACGATGAGGGTGAACGACCTGAGCTACGGCAACAGGAACGTTCGAGGGGACGTCTGCACGATTGATGATGCTTCTCGTTCCCTTAAGCCGTTCGACATTACTTCTCCCATGGGTTCGAGAGCTCGAAAGAGGTCTAAGGCTAGGTGAACGACAAGATCGTGCCGACGCACCCTCCGCAACACTAAACACATTATCAACACTTGTCACAACACCGAGAGAGTCACGATTCTTCGGTACCACATCAGACACTCGAGTCGACGCACCTTCCGCAACACTAACCACATTATCAACACTTGTCACAACACCGAGAGAGTCACGATTCTTCGGTACCACATCAGATACTGAAACACTTTCCACAGTTCCGATAGGATCACGGTTTTTCAATACCTTTAACTCTGAAAAGATAGTATTTCTATCGGCTGCTAAGGACTCAACTTTCTCACCAAGAGACAAAATAGCAGTAAACATGTCCTTCATAGTAGGTTCCTGATCTACCACCACAGGGGAAGGAACAGGATTAGGAACAGGTAAATTAGGTAAGGTTCTATCCACAGATCGGGAAGAACTACGCCTAAGTCTATCTCTCTCTAATCTCCTAACATAACGATCGTAAGTACCAAAATCATCATCAGTTAAGGAAAGACACTCATTACACCTATCATCTAATGAACAAAATTTACCCCTACATTTTACACAAATAGAATGAGGATCAATAGATCCCTTAGGAAGTCGTGTACGACAACCCTCACTAACACACCTACGCTGAGCAGGGGAGGAGTCGGCCATTTTAAAGTTAACGTGAGAGACCGACAAGCAAAAAGTAAGGGAAAAAACAATAAAGAAAATCTCAAACAAAAAGATTTCAAGATAAGAACCAAGGAAAATTAATCAACGATAGCTTAAACTCAAAAAAGAACGTTGTACATCACCAAACAACTTCCCAAGAGAGTAAAAACACGAGAGCGAACTTCTGTATGTCAGTCAGCTATGACGGCAGAGAGAAGAACTGAAGTTGGTGTGTAGTTCCACCTGTTCTACCGCTAGGGTGCGGTTGGTACACCTGGCGTATCTTCGATAGCGCGAGATTTGAATTTTCTGCCCTGGCGTCAGGGACTTCAGCTCTTTTATATAACCAGCGGGTAAGTTTTATATTTAAAAACTATATTTCTCGAATAAACAGGACGCATATTTGAATATATTTATACATTTATAAATATAAATATATTTAAATCATATTTGTACATAGAATACATATCTACATCGTTAATTAAGTAATTATCTATCCATTACCCTATGTATATTTAGAGCAAAAAATTTCTTTTAATGATCAGAGCTTCAGTACACTATTCAGAGTCAAAGAACAGACATCAACCTTGTTTCAATACACAACAAAAGCAGAGAGAGAGAGAGAGAGAGAGAGAGAGAGAGAGAGAGAGAGAGAGAAACTATGAATGCAGTAGGAAAGAAATGTCACATCTAGTTACACAATGAAATAAAGAGAACAGAAAATTTTTTTTTACTAGTAACAATAAAATTGCAGCCGTGTAATGAACAAAGTAGGTGCTGTGAGCATGTGTTCAGTATTTGTACATATAAATACGTCAATGGATAGCAAACTTTCAATCAAGAACAGTCAATTAGTGGTGATGATTACCTCCGCCAACGAAGTTTGGAGGTTAAGTTTTCGCCCCTGTTTGTCTGTTGGTTTGTGAACAACTTCCTGGACACAATTTTATTCATAGAATAGTGAAACTTTCTGGGATTAATTGTTATGTTGACACGTGGAAGTGATTTCATTTAGAAATTTCTAGGTCAAGGGTCAAGGCCAAGGTCGAGCAAAAGGTACACCGAAATTGATTCTGGAAAAGGCAAGCTGGTTTCGAGAAATAAGCTGCCGTTGCTTAGGTCTGTGCCGAGTGCTTTTCTCGTTTATGTGATATGGGGAGGGGGTTAAATCCAGTTTACTCTTTTCCTAACCAATGGTTTGTTTATGATTCATTTAGCTTACATTTTTTTTTACGAAAATGTAAACACTTTTATTATTAAAAAATGATGAAATAAATTAAGAAATAGGATAAGAACTTTTTACGTTTTTATTTCTATTATCTTAATAAAAAGTGTACACCCCTCAATTTAGATATTCTAATATTTCACCAAGCCTGCGCCGCAAAAAGGAATGTACAGTTGGCATTTGCTCTTGGATAATTAAAAAAAAAAGAGGAAAAAATTCTAAATAGAGTTTATACGTCAAAAATTATACAAGAGCAGATTTTCTCTTATTCCAGCAAGGAATCACAGATTCGATACCAGAGCGAGGGCAGTACATTAGAACTAGAAGGTAATACTTTATTGTACATTTATATACAGGTGTATGTATAATATATACAAATAGAGCGAAGATATAAATATTTGTATATACTATACAGTTGGCTTCAGTAATTCCGATACACTGACGTCTCCTTAGCTTCCCAATAAGTGTACCGGAATTAATAAAGCCAACTGTACAACACCACCACCAATGCAGCTGTTTTTCAAGTCCACTGCAGGACGTGTTCATCACCAAGCTGGCCAGTGCAGATTGGTGATGGTGGGAGAATTTAGTCTGATCGCTTACAGCAAACCAACCTAGCAAGGGTGGCCCTGACAAGTACGGCTTTGCTTATTATAGCGATACGCCAACTCTTTCACCACGTTAAGGTGTGCGTGTATATATATATATATATATATATAGATATATAGATAGATAGATAGAGATATGTATGTGTGTATATGTATATGTATATATATATGTATATATATATATAATATATATATATATATATATATATGGATAGATAGACACACGTATATATATATATATATATATATACATACATATATATATATGTGTGTGTGTGTGTGTATGTAATATATGCATACATAAATGTGCATTACTAAAAAGACATACAAACACGGAAGATAGATTTTCAGCCTACGTTTCTTTACTTCTGTTCATTTATTCATCATCCTTTCTTTTCACTGCGCACGAGAGAGAGAGAGAGAGAGAGAGAGAGAGAGAGACTCCCGACAAAACAAGTCTCTTCTTCAATTCTGAAGGTCAAAAGCTCGCGCGCGTGCTCACGAGTAAACTTCAAGGACAGGCTCTTGATAACATAATGTAACGTAATGTATTCCAGCCGTGTAAGATGATACTGTACACCCTCGAATTCTGACGTCGGCAAATTTACTTAAGAAACTTTTCTCGAAGTTTTTTAAGTGATTAACTTTTACATTTGCCGTGGAAGCTACACTTTCTCAAAGTAGTTAATTCTATCAAGGTGTATTACCTTACGCGCATGCGTAATGGACTACACTGAGACAGGAGAGATATGCCTATAGACTTATCAGTACAGTGGGTCTACTGATACTAAGGAGGATAAGATGGAGGGGTGATGGTCAGCACATATAGGCCCTCCATAAACCTATATGAATTATATAAATATTTGTGACACTAAAAATGTCAGATCTGACTTGTACAGAGAGAGAGAGAGAGAGAAAGAGAGAGAGAGAAAGAGAAAGAGAGGTAACGTCTCTGTCTCGTGTTTGCCAGACGGGGGTTCGAGTCCCGTGCAAACTCGTTAGTGCCATTAGTGTCTGCAACCTTACCATCCTTGTGAGCTAAGGTTGGGGGGTTTGGGGGAGCCTATAGGTCTATCTGCAGAGTCATCAGCAGCCACTGCCTGGCCCTCCCTGGTCCTAGCTTGGGTGGAGAGGAGGCTTGGGCGCTGACCATATGTATATATGGTCAGTCTCTAGGGCATTGTCTTGATTGCTAAGGCTATGTAACTGTCCCTTGCCTCTGGCATTCATGAGCGGCCTTTAAACCTTTAAACTCGGACATTCTTTGTGTAATCATGTGTCTATAGGTAAGGATTTTCTCAAAATAGGCCTACACAATAAAAAAAAGTTTCCTTGTAAACCATACTGACTTAATCTTAAGGAGGTTGAATTTACAACATCGTACCACTATGATGCAATGAAATTTAAAGTTTACGCACACGCAACAAGACATAGCCTCTCTCTCTCTCTCTCTCTCTCTCTCTCTCTCTCTCTCTCTCTCTCTCTCTCTCTCTCTCTCTCTCTCTCTCTCTCTCTCTCTCTCTCTATATATATATATATATATAAATACATATATATACATAAACACACATATATACTGTATACATATATATATATATATATATATATAAAGCTGATGGAGGTGTTAATAACAACAACAATAATAATAATAACAATACTAATAATAAAATATAAA
>NC_090734.1:147887896-147897896 GCF_036898095.1 Palaemon carinicauda
AGAGAGAGAGAGAGAGAGAGAGAAAATTTATTGAACTTCAAAGTAAAAGATCAAAGACAAAGTGGACGAGAAAATAGAAACAAAAGTAGAGATGATACATGAGAGAGAGAGAGAGAGAGAGAGAGAGAGAGGGGGATTTATTGAACTTCAAAGTAAGAGATCAAAGACATAAAGTGGACGAGAAAAGAGAAACTAAAGTAGAGACGATACATGAAAAAAAATGAGAGAGAGAGAGAGAGAGAGAGAGAGAGAGAGAGATAATTTATTGAACTTCAAAGTAAAAGAACAAAGACAAAGTGGACGAGAAAAGTGAAACAAGAGAAACAAAAGTAGAGACGATACATGAAAAAAATGAGAGAGAGAGAGAGAGAGAGAGAGAGAGAGAGAGAGAGAAGGGGCCCCTTTCGGGTGATTCAATTCCGGACGGCCATCCTCCTGGAGGAGGGCCTAGCCCTTAAACAACCCGTCAAGGCCGAAGTGGGTCAATGCTCCTTAGGGCAATACAAGTATCAAGGAAAAAAAAAAGTATTTAGCTGTTTCTTGTGGAAGCCTTTAAGTGTCTCTCACATCCCATAAAAACAAGGACGTTATATACATTACTAGTGTAAGCGACCCGTCAATTATGACAGCTAAATATTTAGATATACATACACGCTACCACCCCTCACCAGAGTATGAATATTCCTCCTCACCCGTACCCGAGGAAGGGAAGAGATGAGTGACCAAAATTATATATATATATATATATATATGCATATATATAATATATATATTATATAATATATATAATATATATATATACATAATACATATATATATATATATATATATGTATATACATGCAGATGGTTATCTAAGCTTTTGTTCGATTTACAAGGCCATATGAACCAACGCTGGTTCCGGGAAGGCCATTCCGAGGATGTAGAAAACTATAAAGGGGATGCACTGGCAGCACTAACAACCCCCCCCCCCCCCTTACCTTTACCTTTATGGTTACTGAAAACCAATAATTATTCGGCTGAAACGCAATTAGCCCTAGAATACACCAACTGAGAGATTACACGACTACACGGACAATAAACAATAAAAACGCAAGGTTAACTGGCAATGAAACACTTGTTTCCAATACCATTCAATGAGGTACCTGCACATAGCAGTTTAGTCTTTTAAATAATTTATTTGCGCAAATTCAAATTCCCTGGGGTAGGTAATGTATCTTCAGATATCTGCATGAAGTTAGAAGACTCAGGCCTACATGGATCAGGACTATGGAATGTTCAGTAGGAGATAATGAATGTAGTAGTACTGATTTAATAGATAAGAGAAGACTAGCGAAATCTAACCGAGGCCGTTTGCGTTAATACTGTAAGCGTGAGAAAGAGATGAGGATAATGATAAAGAAGTAATGCGTGTAAAAAATACTCGATTTCACAGTTATATTTAAGTATTTGGTCCATAACATTTCATCTAAATAGGTGAACAAGCAAATGATTGAATTACGTATGTAATGAAGTACTGAAATGTCTTTGTAAAGAGTAGTGCTATTTCACCCACATACAGTACTACTAAGGAGTCAAATGGGTTTGGCTAATTTTCCCTTTGTGCGTCAGTAATATACATATATAACAAATTATACGCATCTATACACATAAATATGTACATATATTAAAAATAAGATAGACCAGATGAAAACCCTAAAACTAATAAATATTGAGAAAAGTTTGATATATACACACATTAACAAACGTAGTTCAGAAAGAGAAACATTATTACAAAAATGTGAAATTATATAAATACAACGAAGTCTCAGGTGATAAAATGAATCTTTAGATATAAACAAACCAATTAAGATAAAAAGGTACTTGAGCATGTAGGCTAGAAAACAATCACTAATGACAAAGTCCTTCAGGTGATAGACAGGTAAACATTCGTTTAATATTGATAATAAGGTAAATTACTAATGAGAGAAGGCTTTCAGAATATAATAATTAATAGCTTGACAAGTTTCAGATTCTTTTGGGTAACTGTACGGAAAATAAGCAATTATAACGTTAAATCTTTTAATAATAATAATAATAATAATAATAATAATAATAATAATAATAATAATAATAATTATAATCACTTTCATAATTTCAATAATAATAATAATTTTAATTATCAATTTAATGAATCATATATATACTGTATATATATATATATATATATATTATATATATATATGTTATATATATATATATATATATACTGTATAAAATGGGGGTGTCTATAAAATATATATATATATATATATATGTATATATATATATATATATATACTGTATAAAATGGGGTGTCTAAAAAATATCAACCAAAATAGTTATTGCAAGCAATATGATAAATTGATACCTACTCATTATTCAATGTCAATCACTGGGTTAACAGCAGAAAGGTGATTAGTCATACCTCATAAAATATCGTGGCATCAGCATTTATCAGAAAAAAAGCATTAATCATCAAAGTTATTATTCGCATGAAATAATCAAGATCTGTCACCTAAATTGACAAACTAAATTCGATGAGTCAATCATTGTAATGAAAAAATTGATCAAATTAATCACTTAAATGAAAAAGATACGCATTTTATGACGTTAATTCTAATAGTCAGGCCTTCTCCATCATGAGGCTCAATACTATACAATATTCTAGAAGTTTTATTCCAGGTGCGACCTAGTTGTGGAATGATCTTCCTAATCGGGTAGTTGAATCAGTAGAACTTCAAAATTTCAAACTTGCAGCAAATGTTTGTATGTTGAACAGGCTGCAGGCTGACATAAGTCTTTCTATAGTTTATATATGAAATATCTGTTTTGATGTTGTTACTGTTTTTAAAATATTTTATTTTAATTGTTGATTATTTCTCAAATCGTTTATATATTTCCTTATTTCATTTCCTCACTGGGCTATTTTTCCCTGTTGGAGTCCTTGGGACTATAGCATCCTGCTTTTCCAACTAGGGTTACAGCTTAGCTAGTAATAATAATAATAATAATAATAAAAGAAAAAAATCGATAATAATTATTTCCATTGGATTGTAGCTTACAGTAGATTTTCATAAACTATACCAGCAATTGTTATATGAAAATAAAAAATGTTTATTCAAAATTGAGAACTTCAAAACAGGTAGATTTCTTTGATAGGTCAAGGCAAATCCTATCACTTTGAAGCTGAATATTTGTATATTGTTGACATATATATTAAAAACAAGAACAAGGCACACATGACAGGTGAAATATTACTACTTGAAAACTATATTTTGTTGCAAAAAGAATCTGTCAAATACTGTGATGTATGTATGTATGAATGTCTATATATATATATATATATATATATTAATATACATTTCTTTTTTTCTTTCTTTTAATACGAAATACACATTTACAATCTTACAATTTATAACATATATATATATATATATATATATCATAGTATATTTACATAAATAAATCCTTATAGTGCATATAGTGTATTTACAAATGAAATTTTTACTATTTGTCTAAATATGTTTTAAAATAAAAGAAATATATTTAGTAATTTGTATCACTAATTGTGCATCAACAACCATAATCATATTTTAAACCTTATTTATATCAGAGTAATGTCAAAAAGAAGACTGTCCTATGCACCCAGTAATTGCAACCAGAAACTTATGTCAAAACATCAATTAACTTCGGTAGCTTGCATGGCAAACGGCGTTTGGTGGTATAAAAGATATTTATATATATATATATATATATATGTATATAAATATATATATGTATATATATGTGCATATATATATATATATATATATGTGCATATATATATATATATATATTACATATACATATACATATATATATATATTATATGTGTATCTATATGCAATTAAAACATACATAAATATATATATATATATATATGTATATATATATATATATATATTATATATATATATATATTATATGTGTGTATCTATATGCAATTAAAACATACATACATATATATATATATATATATACATGTGTGTGTGTGAATCTATATGCAATTAAAACACACACAAATATATGTGTGCGTGGTATACATGCGTGTGAAGTTGTCCAAATAATATGTATGTTTTCGGAAGTCATAATATGTACAGTTGCCAGAAATATAAGTCCCAATCAGAAGTAAATTTACTATCTTCCAACTATGCTGAAGTCGCTAGAAGTGTGGTACAAGTATACAACGTACATAGTAAATGTGCACACATATACGTGTTTATATATATATATATATATATATAATATATACATATATATATATATATATATATATTATTACTTATGTGCGTGCAATTAACAATACTATTAAACCTTCAATAAAAACCCAGACTATGACCACAACAAAAACCAGGGCCTCAAAAAAAAAAAACTACCATCACAACTATAAAAACAATCATAAAAAAAGAAAGGAAGTAGAAACAACACAAGAAAAACAATAAACAAAACAGTAAACAATGAGAGAAATAAACACGAACAAAACTCTAACTTCTAATGCAACTGTGGAACGTGATTCCAGACAACACGTGGCTCTTTCAAGGGTGACGAATGGATGAGAGACTGACCTCGAGGAAATAACGAGAGAGAGAGAGAGAGAGAGAGAGAGAGAGAGAGAGAGAAAATCCACTCCACAACTTTTCCCTTTTGATCACGTTTTTAAGTAAAGCATGTAACGGGGGGAGAGAGAGAGAGAGAGAGAGAGAGAGAGAGAGAGAGTCTTTCCTTTCATATTTACACTTAACAAATGATATTTATCTTTATAAAAAGTGGAATGAGAATTACCTCGTAGAGGTATGCAGGAATGGAGGTAATGTGGAAAGCTAAAAAGTGGATGCTGCATAGATCCTCTAAAAACGCCACCTGTATACACAGATGGGTGCACTGTCGGCAATACCTTTCTACGGTAGACTCAAACACAGGTCACTCATATTACCACCAGAGTGCTCTACCACAACGTCACGAGAGAGAGAGCCTTACCTTATTGCCTTATTTCTTGTTTAGGTTCCCCCAGGTCCCTCAGTGTGAGGCACCTCGTATATCCACCAGAGAGTTGCTAATGTATCTTCCGGTGTATTTTGCATCTTCCAGTCTTGGATGGTCTGGGATGCATCTTAGGTATCTATCGAGCTTATTCTTAAACACATTTACGCTCACTCCTGATATGTTTCTTAGATGAGCTAGCAGCACATTAAATAGTCGCTGCATTATCGATGCTGGTGCGTAGTGGATTAATGTCCTGTGCGCCTTTCTTAGTTTACCTGGAATATTTTTTGGCACTATTAATCTACCTCGGCTTGCTCTTTCTGATATTTTTAGCTCCATGATGTTTTCAGTAATTCCTTCTATTTGCTTCCATGCTTGTATTATCATGTAGCGTTCTCTTCTCCTTTCTAGACTGTATAGTTTTAAAAATTTCAGTCTTTCCCAGTAGTCAAGGTCCTTAACTTCTTCTATTCTAACAGTATAGGACCTTTGTACACTCTCTATTTGCGCAATATCCTTTTGGTAGTGTGGGTACCATATCACATTGCAGTACTCGAGTGTACTACGTACATAAGTTTTGTAAAGCATAATCATGTGTTCAGCTTTCCTTGTTTTAAAGTGTCTGAATAACATTCCCATTTTTGCTTTACATTTAGCCAACAGTGTTGCTATTTTGTCGTTGCATAACATATTCCTATTTAACATTACACCAAGGTCTTTAATTGCTTCCTTGTTTGTGATTGTCTCATTATTAGGTCCCTTGTATGCATATACCATTCCTTCTCTGTTTCCATAATTTATTGATTCGAATTTATCGGAGTTAAATACCATCCTATTTATCTCCGCCCATTCATATATTTTGTTTAGATCTCTTTGCAGTGAGTTCCTATCTTCATCACAAGTAATTTCTCTACTTATTCTTGTGTCATCGGCGAAACTTCTCACTACGGAGTTTTCAACATCACAGTCTATGTCTGAGATCATAATAACAAACAGTAGTGCAGCTAATACCGTACCTTGCAGCACACCAGATATTACCTGGGCTTCATCTGATTTCTCGTCATTTGCAACCACTATCTGTTTTCTGTTTTGCAGGAATTCTTTTACCCATTTTCCTATCTTTCCCACAATATTAAGCTTTCTCATTTTTTTCTCCAATATGAGAGAGAGAGAGAGAGAGAGAGAGAGAGAGAGAGAGAGAGAGAAAACGACAAATATGGTAATGTTTTGGTTTAGAGGTTATTGAACCTCTTTCCCCAAACCTCCCTCACGCTGCTCCAAAAACCCCCTGCAGCAACCCTCCCACCAGGGGGAGGGGGAGGAGGGGGATTAAGGGAGGGGAAGAAGGAGGATTGAGGTAGGGTAAGGAGGAGGGGTAGGAGGGGGAGAGACAGGTAAATGGAAAAGCTAGGGAGGCTCAAAGCTAGAAGTGCTTCTCAGTCGAAAATTAAAACGATTTACTGAAGCATTTATGAAAAATAGTACTGCTTCTCAATCTCAATGAAATGGGAGATTTATTGAGAGAAAAGAATGGGATGAAGGAAAAGTATGAATAAGAATGATGTTAACCCTGGATAGGTACGGTCCTCGGACACCCCTTTAAGGGTATACTCGGACGCGAACGACCCCGACGCCAAAAAAAATTCTTGAAAAATCAGTTTTTGCAGTAACCTCCTTTTTTCTTTTGCCAAAAAAAAACTTCAATGAATGCTTAAAACAACTGTAAAGATAAATACTACTCATCTGCAGAAAAACTATTTATTATAAATATTTTAAAAAATTAAGTAGAAAAAAAAAGACCTGACATAAAAATTCATAAAAAAAAAGTTTATACATATATACACAAATCCTTTTAGGAATTGATTCTTGAATGTTTAGGACACATCTTGATGTATTTTGGATGAAGTCAGACCCATGGAGGTGAAGATCTGAAATGAGAAAAAAAGGGTAACTTTTTTTGGCCAAAAAAAATTGTCCAAATTTCATGAATTTTTTTGGGTACCCAAATGAAATAGGAAGTGGCTAATTTTTTTAGGGAATAAACATATGTTATCCTAAAATAGAAATGTGTAAAAAAATCTTCATTATTTTGTAAATTACATTTATATCAGGGGCCATATCTAAAGGTAATTTTTTGAGTACTTGGAAATTTCGTAAAAAAATACATATATTTAATATATAATATGATATTTATGCAGGTAAAAATATAACAAAATATCACAAATTCTATAGGGAACAAGAATATATATAGATAGGGCAGCTTACGCTTTGGATATGTCCACAAAATGGCCGCCAACCACACTGACTCAGACTCCCTAATCTGCCACTTGAAATGTAGGAAGGGTATGTCAATTTCAAGGTGTTATTTACTAATCTAATTATTATTGGATATGCATAAAAATTGTATGGTGGGTTGCTGGATAATTGTCGATTATTTTACGACTATAAAATTAAAATTCTGACCCAAAAAATTTTTTTTGAAGGGAAATAAAATCGAAAAAAAAAATGTAAAACAATATTTTAGCTAAAAAATTTGATGATATTCAATCAAAAAAAAAGTAAACAAAATTTTCCGACAAATAAACATCTAGAGGAATCATTACTCTGTGATAGTTCCTTAGTACGTAGTAATTTTGAAAGAATTGGGAAAAAACGAAAAAATGGCAATCACCGGAAAATCGAACACATACCTATATATACGCCATATCTGGCTAAAAAAAAGATAGGCATGGGTAGCCAGATCATCTAGAAACACATTCCAACACTATAAAAATATAAGTTTTGCGACACTACTTGCCAATTCCTTACGGTAACATGACTAAGCAAAAAAATGCAAAACAAATAAAAAGGGGCACTCGCGGAAAAATGCCCAACATTCTAATATACGGCATCTCAGATAAAAAAAAAAGACATGCACGTGTTAGCCCAACCATCAAGGCACACTTTCTAACACATAAACATGAAAAAAAAATCAATAATATACGGCAATTCCTTACTACGTAGTAAATTTTTACAAATATTGAAAAAAACAGAAATTGGCAACCGCAGTTAAATACCCAATATACCAATAACTACGTCGTATCTGACAAAAACAAAATCACGCATGGGTAGCCAGATCATCTAGACACACTTTCCAACATTAAAAAAGCAAAAGTTTTACGACACTATTTCGCAATATCTTACGGAAAAATGACTTGGCAAAAAAATGAAAAAAAAATTAAAAAGGGACACTCGCGGTAAAATGCCCGACATTCTAATATACGACATCTCAGATAAAAAAAAAGACATGCACGTGTTAGCCCAACCATCAAGGCACACTTTCTAACACATAAACATGAAAAAAAAATGAATAATATACGGCAATTCCTTACTACGTAGTAATTTTTACAAATATTGAAAAAAAAACAGAAATTGGTAACCGCAGTTAAATACCCAATATACCAATAACTACGTCGTATCTGACAAAAACAAAGTCATGCATGGGTAGCCAGATCATCTAGACACACTTTCCAACACTAAACAAGCAAAAGTTTTACGACACTATTTGGCAATATCTTACGGAAAAATGACTTGGCAGAAAAATGAAAAAAAATGAAAAAGGGGCACTCGCGGTAAAATGGTCCTCGTGGTGATGAACGACATTTTAACTAAAAAAAACAACATGCACATGGTAGCCAAACAATCCACCAAGACTTTCCACAACTGATAACCTATACAAGTTGCACCATTCTACGACAATTTCATAATACGTAATAACTTTGATAATTATGCAAACTACCTCAGAAGGGTAAACTCGGACGCGAACGACCCCGACGCGTCTCAGAAATCGGGGAAGGAGTACAGCTACAGCAATGCACATCTGGACACTACTAGAGCGTGTAGGGGAGACACCTCCTGCAGGTCGATCACCCACAAATTCAGTCACAGGGGTGAGTCACGTGAGAAAAACCTGTTTTTTTTTTACGCTCGGGGTCGCAAACGACCCACCGTACCTATCCAGGGTTAAAAAAAAAGAAAAGCAGATGTGAAAAGATGGAAAAAGATGAATAAAAAATAACGATCATAAAAAGAGAACAGGTAACGTTGTTAGTTAATAAGAGGATCGGAAGAACGCAGAAAGAGAAGGATAATTGTATGCAAATATGGAATAAAACTTATGGACATGGAAAATCAAGTTATTAAAAGTAAAATAGGTATTAATATTACTGAAAATGATAGATGAAAATATATTATTATTACGTAGAACAATTTACAAAGAAGAATATACTGTATTCTAATATCTCTTACGCTTGTTTTGTTAAAGTTTTTATAATTCATATAGGAAATATTTATTCTAATGTTGTTACTGTTCCTAAAATATTTCATTTTTCCCATTTTCGCCTTTCCTCACTGAGCTATTTTCCCTGTTGGAGCCCTGGGCTTCTAGCATCCTGCTTTTTCCAACTAGGGTTGTAGCTTAGTAAGTAAGTAAGTAATAATAATAATAATAATAATAATAATAATAATAATAATAATAACAACAATAATAATAATAATAATAATAAGTACAATAGCAACATCGTAAAAGAACAAAGGAATGAAGAACATAAAATTAAGAATAAAATTGGGGAATGGAGAATAATAAAAATATATGTAATCACAAGGACATAATACTTAGAAATAGCTCCGGGGCAGAAATAAAAATGAAAAAATAAAAATAATTAACAGCTTCAAGGTTAATGACCGGTCCCAGTAACCTTTGATGTTACCAAGCCAAAAAAACACTAAATCAAACAATCAATAATAATTAACAATAATTCATAACAGATGGGGATTCAATGATACATTAGAGAGATTGAATGGGAAATTACGTACAATAAATAGATAAAAGGTATTAAATAAAGATAGAAAAACAATAAATAAGGATAAAGCAATTAGTAATAGTAGTGGGGAAAGGAACAAAATAAAAATCAAGGAAC
>NC_090734.1:147907896-147912896 GCF_036898095.1 Palaemon carinicauda
TCATAAAGAAAATGAATAAAAACTAACTCGAAATAATAATGGAAATAAGGAGAAATGAAGGAAAACACTGTGATAACATTATACCCATCAAGTCTATAAAAAAAATGCGGCACAAAAGTACCCCCATAAAAGTTAATGCAATAATGCCATTTCTCTCAAGTAATGGCCGAGATGATTCAATGAGTCATTGTACCCAAGCAAATAGGATTGGACATTAAGGGAAATGAAAAGGCTTTTTAGAAGGGGGGGGGGGGGGGGAATTCATAGTGTTGGATATTTATGTGGGAGACGGTTTTGATATAATGGTAACTAGGTTATATAATTCATCATAAAAATATTCATATATGGACCATCCATATTTTTAAATAATAAATATTTTAAGTATATGTTACGGCTAAAGTTCTGATATATGTATGTGTATATATATATATACTGTATATATATATATATATGTGTGTGTGTGTGTGTGTGTGTGTATATAGCTATCGCTTTTTCTCTGTAACCATCTCTAAGTGAAAACATGTTAATGCTGGAAACAATTATACATATACACAGGCATATAATACACAGACATCCAGTATACAAACGTGTCTATGTATATACAATATATATACATGTATGTATATACAATATATATATACATATATATATATAGTGTATATACATATAGTGTATATATATATATATATAGTGTATATATATATATATATATAGTGTATATATATATAGTGTATATATATATATATATATATATTTCCTAGGATGTAACTCCCCTACGAAGAAAACTTCCACAGAACATTAACTAGCCGCTCAACGGACCTACGCAGAGGACACATCGTCATTACGCATATGCGTATTAATAAGAGACGCAACGAGGATATCCTTGACGTGTGGGAAGAATCTAATTCAAGCGGCCATTACTCACAACGGGGAGATGAGTCACGTGTTTGTTGGGAATAAACAACAACAACAGCATCATGTAAAGAGATTTTGAACTTTGCGATTTGCTTCTACAGGCGATGATGGAAGGTCAGTAAATTACGTGTAATTATGTACTGTATACAGGACAGAAACTCTATTTCATACACAAAAATAGAATATATACCGTATTGTATATTCATATTTGGGCATATAAATAGATGGATAGATATACTAGCACATTCCAAAATTATATCCCCTATATAATGAAGAGCAAGTCTGTATATATATATATATATATATCTATATATATATATGTATATATATATATTCATATTTATATATATTATATATATAATGTATATATATATATATATATATATATTCATATATGTATATATATATATATATATATATTCATATTTATATATATATGCATGTATATATATATATATATGTATATATATATATATATATATACACACACACACACGGTCACACTCGTCGACATTGCCAGACGTATTCTTTTGACGGACTGCGTACAATAGTGTGTGTGCATGTATGTATGTATGTATGTGTATGTATATATATGTACATATATATGTATATATACATATATATATATATATATATATATGTATATACATATATATATACATATATATATATGTATATACATATTTAGTATATATACATATATTTACATATAGACACACACACATATATATATATATATATATACATATATATATATATATATATATATACATATATATATATATATATATAAATATACATATATATATATATATATATATCTATGTATGGGTTTCATGCTTATGCTTAGCGCTGTTCACCTCATGGCAGCTGGGGCCCCCCCCCCCTCTCTCTCTCTCTCTCTCTCTCTCTCTCTCTCTCATACTAATGGATATAAAATAAAACAACAAGAATCAGATTTTAACATTTTCTCTCTCTCTCTCTCTCTCTCTCTCTCTCTCTCTCACATACTAATGTACTAATGGCTATAAAATAAATGTACCTTACTTCAATTCTCTTAACAATATAGAACTTCAGAGAGATCTAGACTTGATGCCGCCATCCTCTCTTATATTACCGCTGGCCTACCTGTCAGCGAAACAAGCGCCTCGATAAAACGCCGAATTACGCGCTACCTGATAACTAATAATTTACCTGTAGGGTGATTCCTGTCGGCCATATTTCCTGCTGGGTGACTAAAGTCATTCCAGGAAAAACGTTACCGACGAGTGTTATGTGCGTTATGTCACGAAGGATGTGTTTCGGTGATTAATAAAAGAGAGAGAGAGAGAGAGAGAGAGAGAGAGAGAGAGAGAGAGAGAGAGAGAGAGAGAGAGAGTTTAAACCAATGTCATATGCAGTAAACGTATCATTATTTTTGATTGATTACCGAGATTTTTTTTCCAGTAATTATTGGGATCATCGACGTCGTCCGGAAAAAAAAAAAAAAAAAACTAACTAACCAACCAACGAACCAACCTATGTCACTAGTATTTTCTCTAAGGTTGGACTCAAGTTCAAATGATGCAACTGTTTGATTGGGAAGACTATTCCACTACCTAGACTTGACCGGCATAAAGCTTCCTGAATACCGTGTAGTATTTCAGGATAACCTGAAAAATTATTCAATAAAAATAAACGTGAAAACCTCTACTGAGAGAGAGAGAGAGAGAGAGAGAGAGAGAGAGAGAGAGAGAGAGGAGAGAATGTTCATAGATGATATATAATCTTTACCGCAAACATTTAACATTTTTAAGTTTAACAACTAGATGAATAAATGCTTAGTAACGAGAGGTTCACTATAAATAATCATGCACCTCATGTGGGATATTTTAGTTTAATTAAACTATAGTCCATTTCTTTTAGCGAGGCATATTTGCACCGACTCGCAACGGTGCCCTTTTAGCTCGGAAAAGTTTCCTGATCGCTGATTGGGTTGGACAAGATAATTCTAACCAATCAGCGATCAGGAAACTTTTCCGAGCTAAAAGGACACCGTTGCGAGTCGGTGCAAATATGCCTCGCTTAAAGAAATGGACTATAGTTCTCCCATGCACTAGAAACGAAAATTTAATTAAAACCTAAGATGTTTAAAAGCTTGAAAGTGGCCGATCGAGCATCATCTAAACAGAATTACTCCTTCGTCAAACACTTCGTTAGAATACTTGAATGCAAATTCTCTCTCTCTCTCTCTCTCTCTCTCTCTCTCTCTCTCTCTCTCTCTCAAAATCATGCTATTCTAAGGTGACATAAAAAAATATTTTACATTTAAAGAAATCATGTGTAAACTTTGCATATCAAATATAATCAACATTATAACTGTAATAAATTAAAACTAAACTTATAAATATGAAAGTAGCCTTCTCAAATTTTTTTTAGATTATCTTAAGCCAAAGGTACCGTTTTAGAATGATTGATCCCCAGCATTGCTCTATTGTGCTTTTATTTTTGACGGTCTCTTTTCAACCTATTCCTAAGAAGTAAGAATTTTATAGGACCAACAAGGTAATTTCTTTCACAGAAGGATCAGGTTAGGAAAGGTCCTTCAGAGTCAGTATAGTAGGATCAGTAAGTCAGCTTAAGGATTCAAGTGAAGAGACGTAGCGATTTAGGTAAAGAAACTTCAAGATTTAGGGGAAGTTAACGTAAGGATTTAGGGGAAGAAACGTAAGGACTTCGATAAAAAAACCTAAGGATTGAGGTGAAGAAACGTATGGATTTGGAGGAAGAAACTTTAGGATTTAGGTACAGAAATGTAAGGATTTAGGGGAAGAAACTTAAGGACTTAGATGAAGAAACGTAAGGATTGAGGTGAAGAAGCTTATGGATTTGGAGGAAGAAACGTAAGGATTTAGGTACAGAAATGTAAGGATTTAGGGGAAGAAACTTAAGGACTTAGATGAAGAACGTAAGGATTGAGGTGAAGAAACTTATGGATTTGGAGGAAGAAACGTAAGGATTTAGGTACAGAAATGTAAGGATTTAGGGGAAGAAACGTAAGGACTTAGATAAAAAAAAAAAAAAAAAAACGTAAGGGTTGAGGTGAAGAAACTTATGGATTTGGAGGAAGAAACGTAAGGATTTAGGTACAAAAATGTTAAGATTTAGGGGAAAAAACAGAAGGATTTTTGTAAAGAAACGTGAGGATTCAAGGGACGCAACGTAAGGAGTAAAATATCTTAGTGGGAAAAGGGCGACGTTTGTTCAAATTAAATAGTTAAATAAAAAATTAATTTTAAGGAAAATATATGTGAATGTCAAAAATTCCAACGTTATCTTCTCCCTTCGATGAGAAAATCTGATTTGGAAGGGCCAGACTGTGAACTGTTAGTTTCAAGAAAGGCGAATGTATGAGAGAGCAGGTGCTTAGATGTAGCCTTGATTGATTCATGGTGATTTGGATACAGACAGAGAAGATACAAAGAATCCAGTAATGAGGAACCGAAGTAACAATGGTCTGATTAAGGAGATGAGATTTCTTTGAGATGGGTCACTCAAGTTGGATACAGTAGACCAGGTAGGCTTCAGTCAGGTGGGGGTCAACATAGCAAAAAGGTCAGTTAAGTGCATCTTGTAGAGGAAGGTCGATAGTCAATTCTTTTTAGTGAGGCAGATTTGCACCAACTCACAGCGGTGCCCTTTTAGCTCGGGAAAAGTTTCCTGCTCGCTGATTGGTTGGACAAGATAATGCTAACTAATCAGGGAGCAGGAAATTTTTCCGTGTTAAAGAGCACCACTGTGAATCAGTGCAAATGGGCCTCATTAAAAAAAATTTAGTATAGTTGAGAGGTCTTGGTCCATTTGGGATGGGCCAACTATGGACCCGGTAATCAGGTCTGGCAATTAAAACCGAGACCTGAATTTCAGGGGCTATATTCTCGCAACCTCATTAAACTGTTTTGGCAACAGTGCAGAATGCACGCCATCCAAATGAGATGCATTCTTCTTTGAGTTCTATTGTTGCAAAAGGCTTTTGTTAAGGAGGTCTTCTGCACTGACTTTTCAATGGACGGAATTCAGATAGGTGTTACGAGGTCGCTGAACCC
>NC_090734.1:147915396-147917896 GCF_036898095.1 Palaemon carinicauda
TGTTTGGCTAAGTGAAATGATCTCCTTTCTTCTGTTTGGCTAAGTGAAATGATCTCCTTTCTTCTGTTTGGCTAAGTGAAATGATCTCCTTTCTTCTCTTTGGCTAAGTGAAATGATCTCCTTTCTTCTGTTTGGCTAAGTGAAATGATCTCCTTTCTTCTGTTTGGCTAAGTGAAATGATCTCCTTTCTTCTGTTTGGCTAAGTGAAATAGACACCTTTCGTCTGCTTTGAAACGTGAAATTTTCTCATTTCTTCTATGCAGCTACGTGAAATGCTCTACCTCCTCCTGTTTTACTACGTGCCATGCTCTCACTTCTGTTTTACTACGTGAAATGCTCTCCCTTTTTCTGTTTTGCGAAGTGATTGCTCTCCCTTCTTCTGTTTTGCGAAGTGATTGCTCTCCCTTCTGTTTTGCGAAGTGATTGCTCTCCCTTCTGTTTTGCGAAGTGATTGCTCTCCCTTCTGTTTTGCGAAGTGATTGCTCTCCCTTCTGTTTTGCGAAGTGATTGCTCTCCCTTCTGTTTTGCGAAGTGATTGCTCTCCCTTCTGTTTTGCGAAGTGATTGCTCTCCCTTTTTCTGTTTTGCGAAGTGATTGCTCTCCCTTCTTCTGTTTTGCTACCTGAAATACTCTTTCTTCTTTGTTGATACATGAAATGCTCTACCTTCAGTTTTACTACGTGAAATACTCTCCTTTCTTCTTTTTTACTACGTGAAATACTCTCCATTCCTCTATTTTACTACGTGAAATACTCTTCTTTCTTCTGTTTTTCTACGCGAAACACTCCTGTATTGCTACGTAAAATACTCTTTCTTCAGTTTTGTTATGTGAAATACCCTTCTTCTGCGTTTCTACGTGAAATGCTCTACCTTTTTTTCTGTTTTGCTTCACAAAACTCACTCCTTTCTTACTTTGCTACGTGAAATACTCTTTCTCCTGTTTGCTACGTGAAATTCTCTCCTTTGGACTGTTTTTCTACGTGAAATACTCTCCTTTAGACTTTATCTACGTGAAATACTCTCCTTATTTCTCTATATTACTACGTGAAATACTTTCCTTGTTTCTCCATATTACTAGGCGAAATATTCTCCTTTTCTAAATTACTACGTGAAATACTCTTTCTTCTGTTTTGCTACGTGAAATACTCTCCTTTCGTCTGTTTTGCGGCGTGAATACTCTTTCTTCTGTATTGCTACACGATTTTGCTACGTGAAATGCTCTCCCTTTTGTTTAGCTACGTGAAACGATCTCTCTCCTGTTTTGCTACGCGATATGCTCTCCCTTCTGTTTATCTACGCGATATGCTCTCCCTTCTGTTTTACTACGTGAAATGCTCTCCTTTCTGTTTTGCTACGTGAAATGCTCTCCCTTCTGTTTTCTACGTGAAATACTCTCCCTTCTGCTTTCCTGTAAAACGTAAACACTTATAAGAAAAAAAATAAGAGATGAAATTATACAACTCCATAACATGGAGGAAAAAATGACAACATTGAAGCAGGTAACTTTACCAACAGTCCCATAAATAGTGTCGGGTTGAATGAACTATAACACATCACAGATTGCGTGGTAACAAACCTGCTGAATAATTATTACCTCAGGTGTGTGTGTGTGTTTGTGTTTGTTTGTGTGTGTCTGTCTGTAAACGCACAAGCACGTTACAGCGTGCGTTAACGACAAGTAACCATAAGCTTTTCCCAAATGTTTTGTTTACGTGCAATATCAACAAAGTTTTTTGTGAATGGCCCTAAGAGGTCACTTCATTCATGCGTTATCGAGTAGAATAAGTCTTTCAGCGTTTTCTAATTATTCTAAGAAAGATATTATCTTTGAAATTAATATTTGATTTAATATTAGATATTAATTATAAATGAATTTATAAGAAATGGTTTAAACGCCATAACGAGAATCAACAAAAGTTAATTTCATAAGATTAAACAAGTCGAGTCAAGATTCCTCTCATGATACGCAATGGACCTGGAAGAGAGGGAGGCAAACGAGGTAAAAATTGGGGGGGAGCGGGATTGTTGTGTGAGGAAGTGAAGGAGGAGGAGGAGGAGGGAGGATTATGGAGGGGGAGGGGCGGACTGAAAATGGGGAAGTGGAGAATAACGAAGTCAGGAACCCAGAGGACGTTGCCCCTGACGCCAGCCAGAGAGAGAGAGAGAGAGAGAGAGAGAGAGACGGCGAAGGTTCCCATCTGCCCCCCCCCCCCCCCACCACCATCGTCACCTCTTAGATACCGCCACGCTGAACGTGTAAACAAAACACACACGTGTTCCTTCTCCGTTGCCAGATGTTTTAGTTAACTGTCCCTCTACGGCGATCTACCTTTTGCTACACTCTACCTTTCCAGAGAAGAGGAAAGCGCTTTTATCATTTATTCGTAGGCACCCCAAGAAAAAAAAGGCTTTTGAATTATACAAAAGACGACAGCGGAAGGAAACACCAACTGAACAAAAACAAAACACCCCGAGACGGCAACACGCGCTGGAGGGGCCGA
>NC_090734.1:147922896-147932896 GCF_036898095.1 Palaemon carinicauda
CACAGAAAATGAGTAGCACTCACTACCATGAGAGGCACAGAAAATGAGTAGCACTCACTACCATGAGGCACAGAAAATAAGTAGCACTCACTACCATGAAAGGCACAGAAAATAAATAGCACTAACTACCTTGAGAGGCACAAACTGAGCAGCACTCACAACCATGAGAGCCAAAGGAAACGAGTACCACTCAGTACCATGAGAGCCACAGAAAATGAGTATCACTCACTACCATGAGAGGCACAGAAAATGAGTAGCACTCACTACCATGAGAGGCACAGAAAATGAGTAGCACTCACTACCATGAGAGGCACAGAAAATGAGTAGCACTCACTACCATGAGAGGCACATAAAATGAGTAGCACTCACTACCATGAGAGGCACAGAAAATGAGTTGCACTCACTACCATGAGAGGCACAGAAAATGAGTAGCACTCACTACCATGAGAGGCACAGAAAATAAGTAGCACTCACTACCATGAAAGGCACAGAAAATAAATAGCACTAACTACCTTGAGAGGCACAAACTGAGCAGCACTCACAACCATGAGAGCCAAAGGAAACGAGTACCACTCAGTACCATGAGAGCCACAGAAAATGAGTATCACTCACTACCATGAGAGGCACAGAAAATGAGTAGCACTCACTATCATGAGAGCCACAGAAAATGAGTATCACTCACTACCATGAGAGGCACAGAAAATGAGTAGCACTCACTACCATGAGGCACAGAAAATGAGTAGCACTCACTACCATGAGAGGCACAGAAAATGAGTAGCACTCACTACCATGAGAGGCACGGAAAATAAGTAGCACTCACTACCATGAGAGGCACAGAAAATGAGTAGCACTCACTACCATGAGAGGCACAGAAAATAAGTAGCACTCACTACCATGAAAGGCACAGAAAATAAATAGCACTAACTACCTTGAGAGGCACAAACTGAGCAGCACTCACAACCATGAGAGCCAAAGGAAACGAGTACCACTCAGTACCATGAGAGCCACAGAAAATGAGTATCACTCACTACCATGAGAGGCACAGAAAATGAGTAGCACTCACTACCATGAGAGCCACAGAAAATGAGTATCACTCACTACCATGAGAGGCACAGAAAATGAGTAGCACTCACTACCATGAGAGGCACAGAAAATGAGTAGCACTCACTACCATGAGAGGCACAGAAAATGAGTAGCACTCACTACCATGAGAGGCACAGAAAATAAGTAGCACTCACTACCATGTAAGGCACAGAAAATAAATAGCACTAACTACCTTGAGAGGCACAAACTGAGCAGCACTCACAACCATGAGAGCCAAAGGAAACGAGTACCACTCAGTACCATGAGAGCCACAGAAAATGAGTATCACTCACTACCATGAGAGGCACAGAAAATGAGTAGCACTCACTACCATTAGAGGCACAGAAAATGAGTAGCACTCACTACCATGAGAGGCACAGAAAATGAGTAGCACTCACTACCATGAGAGGCACAGAAAATGAGTAGCACTCACTACCATGAGAGGCACAGAAAATAAGTAGCACTCACTACCATGAAAGGCACAGAAAATAAATAGCACTAACTACCTTGAGAGGCACAAACTGAGCAGCACTCACAACCATGAGAGCCAAAGGAAACGAGTACCACTCAGTACCATGAGAGCCACAGAAAATGAGTATCACTCACTACCATGAGAGGCACAGAAAATGAGTAGCACTCACTACCATGAGAGGCACAGAAAATGAGTAGCACTCACTACCATGAGAGGCACAGAAAATGAGTAGCACTCACTACCATGAGAGGCACAGAAAATGAGTAGCACTCACTACCATGAGAGGCACATAAAATAAGTAGCACTCACTACCATGAAAGGCACAGAAAATAAATAGCACTAACTACCTTGAGAGGCACAAACTGAGCAGCACTCACAACCATGAGAGCCAAAGGAAACGAGTACCACTCAGTACCATGAGAGCCACAGAAAATGAGTATCACTCACTACCATGAGAGGCACAGAAAATAAGTAGCACTCACTACCATGAGAGGCACAGAAAATGAGTAGCACTCACTACCATGAGAGGCACAGAAAATGAGTAGCACTCACTACCATGAGAGGCACAGAAAATGAGTAGCACTCACTACCATGAGAGGCACAGAAAATAAGTAGCACTCACTACCATGAAAGGCACAGAAAATAAATAGCACTAACTACCTTGAGAGGCACAAACTGAACAGCACTCACAACCATGAGAGCCAAAGGAAACGAGTACCACTCAGTACCATGAGAGGCACAGAAAATGAGTAGCACTCACTACCATGAGAGGTACAGAAAATGAGTAGCACTCACTACCATGAGAGGCACAGAAAATGAGTAGCACTCACTACCATGAGAGGCACAGAAAATGAGTAGCACTCACTACCATGAGAGGCACAGAAAATAAGTAGCACTCACTACCATGAAAGGCACAGAAAATAAATAGCACTAACTACCTTGAGAGGCACAAACTGAGCAGCACTCACAACCATGAGAGCCAAAGGAAACGAGTACCACTCAGTACCATGAGAGCCACAGAAAATGAGTATCACTCACTACCATGAGAGGCACAGAAAATGAGTAGCACTCACTACCATGAGAGGCACAGAAAATGAGTAGCACTCACTACCATGAGAGGCACAGAAAATAAGTAGCACTCACTACCATGAAAGGCACAGAAAATAAATAGCACTAACTACCTTGAGAGGCACAAACTGAGCAGCACTCACAACCATGAGAGCCAAAGGAAACGAGTACCACTCAGTACCATGAGAGCCACAGAAAATGAGTATCACTCACTACCATGAGAGGCACAGAAAATGAGTAGCACTCACTACCATGAGAGCCACAGAAAATGAGTATCACTCACTACCATGAGAGGCACAGAAAATGAGTAGCACTCACTACCATGAGAGGCACAGAAAATGAGTAGCACTCACTACCATGAGAGGCACAGAAAATGAGTAGCACTCACTACCATGAGAGGCACAGAAAATGAGTAGCACTCACTACCATGAGGCACAGAAAATAAGTAGCACTCACTACCATGAAAGGCACAGAAAATAAATAGCACTAACTACCTTGAGAGGCACAAACTGAGCAGCACTCACAACCATGAGAGCCAAAGGAAACGAGTACCACTCAGTACCATGAGAGCCACAGAAAATGAGTATCACTCACTACCATGAGAGGCACAGAAAATGAGTAGCACTCACTACCATGAGAGGCACAGAAAATGAGTAGCACTCACTACCATGAGAGGCACAGAAAATGAGTAGCACTCACTACCATGAGAGGCACATAAAATGAGTAGCACTCACTACCATGAGAGGCACAGAAAATGAGTTGCACTCACTACCATGAGAGGCACAGAAAATGAGTAGCACTCACTACCATGAGAGGCACAGAAAATAAGTAGCACTCACTACCATGAAAGGCACAGAAAATAAATAGCACTAACTACCTTGAGAGGCACAAACTGAGCAGCACTCACAACCATGAGAGCCAAAGGAAACGAGTACCACTCAGTACCATGAGAGCCACAGAAAATGAGTATCACTCACTACCATGAGAGGCACAGAAAATGAGTAGCACTCACTATCATGAGAGCCACAGAAAATGAGTATCACTCACTACCATGAGAGGCACAGAAAATGAGTAGCACTCACTACCATGAGGCACAGAAAATGAGTAGCACTCACTACCATGAGAGGCACAGAAAATGAGTAGCACTCACTACCATGAGAGGCACGGAAAATAAGTAGCACTCACTACCATGAGAGGCACAGAAAATGAGTAGCACTCACTACCATGAGAGGCACAGAAAATAAGTAGCACTCACTACCATGAAAGGCACAGAAAATAAATAGCACTAACTACCTTGAGAGGCACAAACTGAGCAGCACTCACAACCATGAGAGCCAAAGGAAACGAGTACCACTCAGTACCATGAGAGCCACAGAAAATGAGTATCACTCACTACCATGAGAGGCACAGAAAATGAGTAGCACTCACTACCATGAGAGCCACAGAAAATGAGTATCACTCACTACCATGAGAGGCACAGAAAATGAGTAGCACTCACTACCATGAGAGGCACAGAAAATGAGTAGCACTCACTACCATGAGAGGCACAGAAAATGAGTAGCACTCACTACCATGAGAGGCACAGAAAATAAGTAGCACTCACTACCATGAAAGGCACAGAAAATAAATAGCACTAACTACCTTGAGGCACAAACTGAGCAGCACTCACAACCATGAGAGCCAAAGGAAACGAGTACCACTCAGTACCATGAGAGCCACAGAAAATGAGTATCACTCACTACCATGAGAGGCACAGAAAATGAGTAGCACTCACTACCATGAGAGGCACAGAAAATGAGTAGCACTCACTACCATGAGAGGCACAGAAAATGAGTAGCACTCACTACCATGAGAGGCACAGAAAATGAGTAGCACTCACTACCATGAGAGGCACAGAAAATAAGTAGCACTCACTACCATGAAAGGCACAGAAAATAAATAGCACTAACTACCTTGAGAGGCACAAACTGAGCCGCACTCACAACCATGAGAGCCAAAGGAAACGAGTACCACTCAGTACCATGAGAGCCACAGAAAATGAGTATCACTCACTACCATGAGAGGCACAGAAAATGAGTAGCACTCACTACCATGAGAGGCACAGAAAATGAGTAGCACTCACTACCATGAGAGGCACAGAAAATGAGTAGCACTCACTACCATGAGAGGCACAGAAAATGAGTAGCACTCACTACCATGAGAGGCACAGAAAATAAGTAGCACTCACTACCATGAAAGGCACAGAAAATAAATAGCACTAACTACCTTGAGAGGCACAAACTGAGCAGCACTCACAACCATGAGAGCCAAAGGAAACGAGTACCACTCAGTACCATGAGAGCCACAGAAAATGAGTATCACTCACTACCATGAGAGGCACAGAAAATAAGTAGCACTCACTACCATGAGAGGCACAGAAAATGAGTAGCACTCACTACCATGAGAGGCACAGAAAATGAGTAGCACTCACTACCATGAGAGGCACAGAAAATGAGTAGCACTCACTACCATGAGAGGCACAGAAAATAAGTAGCACTCACTACCATGAAAGGCACAGAAAATAAATAGCACTAACTACCTTGAGAGGCACAAACTGAGCAGCACTCACAACCATGAGAGCCAAAGGAAACGAGTACCACTCAGTACCATGAGAGCCACAGAAAATGAGTATCACTCACTACCATGAGAGGCACAGAAAATGAGTAGCACTCACTACCATGAGAGGCACAGAAAATGAGTAGCACTCACTACCATGAGAGGCACAGAAAATAAGTAGCACTCACTACCATGAAAGGCACAGAAAATAAATAGCACTAACTACCTTGAGAGGCACAAACTGAGCAGCACTCACAACCATGAGAGCCAAAGGAAACGAGTACCACTCAGTACCATGAGAGCCACAGAAAATGAGTATCACTCACTACCATGAGAGGCACAGAAAATGAGTAGCACTCACTACCATGAGAGCCACAGAAAATGAGTATCACTCACTACCATGAGAGGCACAGAAAATGAGTAGCACTCACTACCATGAGAGGCACAGAAAATGAGTAG
This sequence comes from Palaemon carinicauda, assembly GCF_036898095.1. Classification (NCBI taxonomy): domain Eukaryota; kingdom Metazoa; phylum Arthropoda; class Malacostraca; order Decapoda; family Palaemonidae; genus Palaemon; species Palaemon carinicauda. The sequence goes on from NC_090734.1 coordinate 147,928,574, forward strand.
CACTCACTACCATGAGAGGCACAGAAAATGAGTAGCACTCACTACCATGAGGCACAGAAAATAAGTAGCACTCACTACCATGAAAGGCACAGAAAATAAATAGCACTAACTACCTTGAGAGGCACAAACTGAGCAGCACTCACAACCATGAGAGCCAAAGGAAACGAGTACCACTCAGTACCATGAGAGCCACAGAAAATGAGTATCACTCACTACCATGAGAGGCACAGAAAATGAGTAGCACTCACTACCATGAGAGGCACAGAAAATGAGTAGCACTCACTACCATGAGAGGCACAGAAAATGAGTAGCACTCACTACCATGAGAGGCACATAAAATGAGTAGCACTCACTACCATGAGAGGCACAGAAAATGAGTTGCACTCACTACCATGAGAGGCACAGAAAATGAGTAGCACTCACTACCATGAGAGGCACAGAAAATAAGTAGCACTCACTACCATGAAAGGCACAGAAAATAAATAGCACTAACTACCTTGAGAGGCACAAACTGAGCAGCACTCACAACCATGAGAGCCAAAGGAAACGAGTACCACTCAGTACCATGAGAGCCACAGAAAATGAGTAGCACTCACTACCATGAGAGGCACAGAAAATGAGTAGCACTCACTACCATGAGAGGCACAGAAAATGAGTAGCACTCACTACCATGAGAGGCACAGAAAATGAGTAGCACTCACTACCATGAGAGGCACAGAAAATAAGTAGCACTCACTACCATGAAAGGCACAGAAAATAAATAGCACTAACTACCTTGAGAGGCACAAACTGAGCAGCACTCACAACCATGAGAGCCAAAGGAAACGAGTACCACTCAGTACCATGAGAGCCACAGAAAATGAGTATCACTCACTACCATGAGAGGCACAGAAAATGAGTAGCACTCACTACCATGAGAGGCACAGAAAATGAGTAGCACTCACTACCATGAGAGGCACAGAAAATAAGTAGCACTCACTACCATGAAAGGCACAGAAAATAAATAGCACTAACTACCTTGAGAGGCACAAACTGAGCAGCACTCACAACCATGAGAGCCAAAGGAAACGAGTACCACTCAGTACCATGAGAGCCACAGAAAATGAGTATCACTCACTACCATGAGAGGCACAGAAAATGAGTAGCACTCACTACCATGAGAGGCACAGAAAATGAGTAGCACTCACTACCATGAGAGGCACAGAAAATGAGTAGCACTCACTACCATGAGAGGCACAGAAAATGAGTAGCACTCACTACCATGAGAGGCACAGAAAATAAGTAGCACTCACTACCATGAAAGGCACAGAAAATAAATAGCACTAACTACCTTGAGAGGCACAAACTGAGCAGCACTCACAACCATGAGAGCCAAAGGAAACGAGTACCACTCAGTACCATGAGAGCCACAGAAAATGAGTATCACTCACTACCATGAGAGGCACAGAAAATGAGTAGCACTCACTACCATGAGAGGCACAGAAAATGAGTAGCACTCACTACCATGAGAGGCACAGAAAATGAGTAGCACTCACTACCATGAGGCACAGAAAATGAGTAGCACTCACTACCATGAGAGGCACAGAAAATGAGTAGCACTCACTACCATTAGAGGCACAGAAAATAAGTAGCACTCACTACCATGAAAGGCACAGAAAATAAATAGCACTAACTACATTGAGAGGCACAAACTGAGCAGCACTCACAACCATGAGAGCCAAAGGAAACGAGTACCACTCAGTACCATGAGAGCCACAGAAAATGAGTATCACTCACTACCATGAGGCACAGAAAATGAGTAGCACTCACTACCATGAGAGCCACAGAAAATGAGTATCACTCACTACCATGAGAGGCACAAAAAATGAGTAGCACTCACTACCATGAGAGGCACAGAAAATGAGTAGCACTCACTACCATGAGAGGCACAGAAAATAAGTAGCACTCACTACCATGAAAGGCACAGAAAATAAATAGCACTAACTACCTTGAGAGGCACAAACTGAGCAGCACTCACAACCATGAGAGCCAAAGGAAACGAGTACCACTCAGTACCATGAGAGCCACAGAAAATGAGTATCACTCACTACCATGAGAGGCACAGAAAATGAGTAGCACTCACTACCATGAGAGGCACAGAAAATGAGTAGCACTCACTACCATGAGAGGCACAGAAAATGAGTAGCACTCACTACCATGAGAGGCACATAAAATGAGTAGCACCCACTAACATGAGAGGCATATAAAATGAGTAGCACCAACTAACATGAGAGGCATATAAAATGAGTAGCACTCACTAACATGAGAGGCACAGAAAATGAGTAGCACTCACTACCATGAGAGGCACATAAAATGAGTAGCACCCACTAACATGAGAGGCATATAAAATGAGTAGCACCCACTAACATGAGAGGCATATAAAATGAGTAGCACTCACTAACATGAGAGGCACAGAAAATGAGTAGCACTCACTACCATGAGAGGCACAGAAAATGAGTAGCACTCAGTACCATGAGAGCCACAAAAAATGAGTAGCACTCACTACCATGAGAGGCACAGAAAATGAGTAGCACTCACTACCATGAGAGGCACAGAAAATGAGTAGCACTCAATACCCTGAGAGGCATAGAAAATGAGTAGCACTCAATACCCTGAGAGGCACAGAAAATGAGTAGCACCCACTAACATAAGAGGCATATAAAATGAGTAGCACCCACTAACATGAGAGGCATATAAAATGAGTAGCACCCACTAACATGAGGCATATAAAATGAGTAGCACCCAGTAACATGAGGCATATAAAATGAGTAGCACCCACTACCATGAGAGGCATATAAAATGAGTAGCACTCACTAACATGAGAGGCACAGAAAATGAGTAGCACTCACTACCATGAGAGGCACAGAAAATGAGTAGCACTCACTACCATGAGAGGCATAGAAAATGAGTAGCACTCACTACCCTGAGAGGCACAGAAAATGAGTAGCACCCACTACCATGAGAGGCACAGAAAATGAGTAGCACCCACTAACATGAGAGGCATATAAAATGAGTAGCACTCACTAATAGGAGGGGCACAGAAAATGAATTCACTAGCACAAGAGGCACTGAAAATGAGCAGCACTCACTACCATGAGAGGTACAGAAAAGGATTAGAACACACGAACTCGATAGGCACAGGCTCTGAAGAAAAATAATAGGTATTTTAAAAATTAAACAATTGAAGACCAGCCACATAACAATTCTCTTAATGGTGTAAAGTGTAATGACCATCTTAAGATGCAGTTACTGTTGAGTAGTTTCGTCTTTCAGTTCGTAACTCGAGGACGCAGTTTACATCCTACCTGAACACAGATGAAATTGAACAATCCAAAGCTTGCATCCACTTTGTCATTGCACAAGACGTGATTGATTAATCTGGTAATTGGAAAAGTAGAATCCCTATTAAAGATTCTTAAAAACACGGTTCCGTCTTTATAAAAGGCACTATTACTTTGTAAATGCATGAAAGTTCCTTATTAAATATATTATTTTTTTTATAAATGCGTGTAAAAGTAATGGTTTGAACAGTAATAAAATAAATATCTTCATCGATTATATATATATATATATATATATATATATATATATATATATATATATATATAAATATATATATATATATAATGAAAAAATGATGGAAACTAACTAATATAACCTGTAACTTAGAATAATCACAGCATTACTAATGTTAAAACAGCTATAAGATTTTGTAGCAACACTATTGGCTTTTATGCAAGTAAGATTTCACAACGTAAAAACATCTTGGCATCTTCCAATTTCTAAAAAAAAATATATGAAAATGGGAGAGATTATATCCTTTAAGCAACCCCCTTATAACATTTACGTTACTCTAGAAGATATTCCTGTTGTGGTGGCCTGATGGTAGCATTCTTCCCTAGAGATTACCAAACAGGAGTTCGAGTCCCACTCAAAATCGTTAGTTCCTTCAGTCACCGCAACCTCACCATCCTTGAAAGCTAAGGAAGGGGGGTTTGGGGGAGCCTATAGGTCTATCTGCTAAGTCATCAGCAGGCATTGCCTGGCCCTCCCTTGTCCTAGCCTGTAGGGGGGGGGGGGGGCGCTGATCATATGTAATATGGTCAGTCTCTAGGGCAATGTCACTGTCCATTGCCTCTCCCATTTAGGAGCGGGCTTTAAACCTTTAAATAATGCCAATATTATTTGGTAAGTTTTATAGATAATAACAAAAAGATATAAATATTAGAATTATACTAACTACTGCGATCAAAATTGTAAAAAAATCAGTAGATTAGCAATTAA
>NC_090734.1:147950221-147955221 GCF_036898095.1 Palaemon carinicauda
AGACTGACTTTCATGCAAATTCTTTTGAGCGAAATCCCAAGCTTTCCTCAGTTTCCCCTGTAAATTAGAAACGTAATCTAAAACATTAACTTCAGATGTCTCTCCTTCCCAATGTTCTCTTACCACGTCAAGAGGACCGTGTATACTATGGGCAAATACAAGTTCGAAAGGAGAGAAACCCAAAGACTCATTAGGTACAGACCGTATAGCAAATAGGGCATAAGGAATCTCCTTATCCCACTCATTACCCGTTTCGTAGCAAAACTTCTTTAATACAGACTTCAAAGTCTGGTGGAACCTTTCCACCTGTCCCTGACTCTCTGGATGGTAAGGAGAAGAAGTAACATGATTAACACCAAGTTCAACCATTTTCTTTCTAAAAAACTTACTTGTAAAATTAGTGCCACAATCTGATTGCAAAACCTTTGGAATGCCAAATTTAGTGAAAAATCCAATTAATGCTTCCACCACCTTCTCACCCTGAATACTCCTCAGTGGGATAGCCTCAGGAAAACGCGTTACCCTGTCAACCATGGTAGAAGATATTCATTACCTCCGCGCGTCCGCGGAAGAGGGCCCACTACATCTATAACTACCTCCTTGAAAGGTTCACCCACTGAGGGAATGGGAATAAGAGGGGCTTTAGGGATCTTTTGATTCGGTTTCCCTACAATCTGACACACCTTACAAGATAACACATGTTTCTTAACCTCACGACGCATCTGGGTACAAAAGAAATGTCGTGCCAATTTCTGAAAGGTCTTCCTAACCCCGAAATGACCCGCGAGGCTATGTTCATGACTAAAATATAACAACTTACTCCTATACCTTTCCGGCACAACTAGCTGCCGAATTACCTCTACCTGGTCAGCAGGTGCATTAACCGACCTACTCATACGGTAAAGCAAACCTTTTTGTTTCATAAATACAGGTTTAGAAAGATCACTACCATCACTAAGTTCCAAATGATTAAATTCATTTCCTTGGGCTTCCTTAAAAACTTTTGTATTCCAATTAATACCCTGAAAAGATTCATTATTATAATTGTCAATGTTTACCTCATTACCATTATTAACATCAGTCACAATGTCAGTCACTTGTCCATTAATTAACTCAGCATTGAGTTCTACCTCCGCGAGGTCAACCTCTTTAGATTGAGAACGCGTAACCACTGACACAGGATTCAACGAATCATCTATGCGTATCTGGTCACCTGCCAGATCTATCAACGTCAAAATAGGCAATACGTCACCTTCAGCTTCAGCGGCTAAATCATTGGCAAATATAATGTCTATATCAGGAATAGGCAAAGTATCTACTATGGCCAAATTAACCATACGCTGAAAATTCTTCGTCTTCAAATATAACTCTTCTAGTGGATACGAGGCCACTGTATCAGGAAATCCACCCAACAAGACAAAGTTCTTATTCTTAAACACAACACCCTCGGGAACTGACCTCCGCAATATCAACGACTGAGCGGCACCAGTGTCTCTCAAAATCCTCACACCACGACCCATTTGCATAGCATTATCAACATAATCAGTACCATCAGATATATACTTCTTAAATCTTAGTCATTTTGACTCCTCCTTCTGCGGTTGTTCCGCCGATACCAACATCACAGGTTCTTTATTCTTTTCTAAAAATTTACGACGCGCAAAACAGTCCGCCTTAAAATGTCCGCGGCGGTAGCACCAAAAACAAACTACATCGGACCTAGAGGACCTACTATCATTACTACTACTGTTCCTACTGCTATTTACAAAATTACGTGTTTCGTTACCATCACTCTTATTGTCATTTTCAATCTTGCCCTTTCTTCGGTCACCTACCGAACTGTCAATAAAAGTACCATGATCTGATTGACCCCGGTTATTCCCCCTCCAACCATTACCTCGAGGAGGGAACCTCTTACCGTTAACCTCTTTCACACAGTCCTGACGATGAGCAAGAGAATACTCATCAGATGCAATAGCGATCTCTTGAAGCGAATCCAATTTAAGTTCATCTAAATTAATTTTTAGTTCTCTAACTACCATTCTTTTGAACTCTTCGACTAAAATTAATTCTTTCAATTTCTCGAAAGTGTCAGTCTCCTTAGACTTAAGCCAATCATCAAGGAATTGTTCCTTTCTCCTTGCAAACTCAACAAAAGTCATACCGGGTTCTTTCTTAAGGTTACGGAACTTCTGTCGATAAGCCTCCGGAACTAAATCATATGCCTTAAGGATAATGGCCTTGACCGAATCATAATCCGCCGACAAATCCTCGCTTAAAGTATTATATACTCTCTGAGCTTTCCCTTTTAATTTACACTGAACCATAGTGGTCCACATATCCTTGGGCCAAGACAATTTTCTTGCTATTCGTTCAAACGAAATAAAGAAATCGGGAACATCATCATCGAATACTGGCATTGACTTCAAAGCACTCATTAGGTCAAAACAATTATTATAGCCATTATGTTTACCACTACTATTATTATTATTGTGAAACTCACGCATTCGCAACTCAAATTTTCGCTCTTTTTCGCGCTCTTCCACCCTTAATTGCAAAGTTTTATATTCCATCTCCTTAAGCTTAAACTCCTGAGCAAGGATACTCAATCTTAATTTACTCACCTCCTGGCTACCTGAATCCCCTACCTCATCGTCACTATCGCTATTTACAAAATCCGGATCACCAGACATTACTGCTTCCTTTGTGTTACCTTTAATACTCTTAATAGCTTTAAGGACTTCACGCAACAAATGACCCTTCTTGAATTCTGTTGGTAATCCTAAGTTCAAGTGCTCTGCTAAACACCATAACTCGTCTCTTTTAAGATTAAAAATCTCCTCCCAGTCAGACCTATCTAAAAATAGTGCTGCCGCTTCCTCAAATTTATCCCCTACTAAAGACATCTTCCTAAACCAATGCAAAAGTAACAAAAGAAAAAAAAGGTTAATTTTCCCCCCAACTACCTAATTCTCCCTATCACACCTCTCTAAGAAAAACTCTCAAAGGTTGAAATGTCAGTCAGGATCCTGTCACGGTCGCCAAATTTTGTTATGAACTTCAAGATGGTCTGAAGTTGAAGTTCTTACGGACCTGATATTTCAGATCAGTACCACAAAAAGGGTATGATCCCTGACAAAATCAACACTCAAAGAGTACAATCTCAGAGAGGATACACAAAACGAGAAACTATAGATTAACAATAATTTATTACATCAAAAATTTATTATAATAAAAGAACCCCTCTGAAAACTGAATAATGGGGAGAAAAATACAAGCACACACAATGCCAAAGCAGTCACTCCTTCAAATGCCTACCTAACTAACATGCTAAGGAATAAGAGAAAGTATTCAGTGGAAGAAAGATAACAATAATTTATTACATCAAAAATTTATTATAATAAAAGAACCCCTCTGAAAACTGAATAATGGGGAGAAAAATACAAGCACACACAATGCCAAAGCAGTCACTCCTTCAAATGCCTACCTAACTAACATGCTAAGGAATAAGAGAAAGTATTCAGTGGAAGAAAGAAAGACACTCTTTCCCTAACATACGATAGGCGGAGACTCAAAAGGGGGGGAAAACCTTAACCTATAACTTAACCTAAATTTTTACAAAGTACATTGTACTAAAGACATACTCATTTAACAATATAAAACTCATATAACTCTAGTAGAATCCATTAATTGACGCACGAAAAATCATCCAAGGACGTCTCTATTTAGTTAAGTGTAGACACTGACACTAACTAAATAAGGGGTTGCTGTACCACCACATGAAGAAAATATAAAAATGTTAATAACAATAAAGTGGGCTTACTCTTCTTCGCCACTAAAGGGCCTCCTCACGACTCCAAGGGCACAGTGTTCAGGCAGAGGCAGGTGACTAAAGGGCGTATATTACGCTCGCACTATGGGCCATCCTCAGGAGCAAATGCTATGCTCTACTTCAACAAAAGATCTGTAGAAATCCTCGGTGAGGCACAAAGTCCAATCCTCCATCAACGGATCCCAAACAATCCAGCTTCGGACAAAGGGCACGAGCACACAGGGTCACTCTTTAGTGACGCAACAACATGCGGGAGTGCTCAAGGAAGACTCTTCCATCCAAAAGTACACTGCCGTAAACTGCCAAAAATATAGCACACTGGTCCTTCTATAGTGGAGCCGAGTCCCGAACTGCCGAACAAATATCACAAGGCCCCCTCGAAAACTCCGGGAAAGGGGCAAAATATGACGTGGCACGGACGATGAAGCCAAACCACCATCACAAACATGAAAAAAAAGAAACAAACTTCATGGGCGGAGTACCAATATAAATTATTAACAACCGTTAATGAGCGGCAAAAGACCCATATCCAGCGTTCAGGGAGAAACTCAAAGGAAACTGGATTAAACTAGAAAAACTTACGTTAAAAAGGTCATCAAAACTGATTAAATTACGTTAATTTATAATATATATATATATATATATATATACTGTATATATATATATATATATATATATATATATATATATATAAATTATACTGCATATACATGTATATATATACATATATACATTTATGTATTTTTAAGTTTGCTGCATTATATATACTGCATATGTATATGCATAGAAGTATGGATAACATATGTAATATGCATTTATATAAATATACATATATATATATAATATATATATATATATATATATATATATATATATATATATATATATGTGTGTGTGTGTGTGTGTGTAATCTATATATATATATATATATATATATATATATATATATATATATATATATGTATATGTGTGTGTATGTGTGTGTGTATGATTATATGTGTTTGTTTGTGTGTCTGAATGTTAATAATTTGCGATTCCCCAGCATACACACGAAACACAGATACAAGCTGCGCGGACAACTCATAACACGCCACATACAGATTTAGAACGAACTAATGTCAATGAACCGTCAGGCTTAAACATCCATTCGCTTCTAAAGATGAATTAT
>NC_090734.1:147957721-147970221 GCF_036898095.1 Palaemon carinicauda
ACATAATTCCAAATAACAATCACCACCATTTTGTATATTGCGACGCAAGGTTAAGGCTACGCGCCCAATCAGTCAATGGACGTGTAAGGTATACTTTCTCCTCATTTACGTTATTACACATCCAGCTGCTGTGTTGCGTCTGAGGGCTAATATTATGCGTCACATGAGTGACGTTATGTCATCTGTCACAGGCGGACGTGAGTCCAGACCTCCCTCCCTCCCTCTCTCCTCTCCCCTTCCCCATCCCTCTCCCCTCTCACCCCCTTCCCATCTTGTTAGGAACGTGTCCCAATCAACAAAATTTGCATCGGTTCCGACAAAGGACGTAGCCACCAAAATCCTCGTCATTGTTCTGATCTCAGTTTTTGCTTGTCTGGTGTGAAACGTCTGTTTTGTAATGGATTCGTTTTCCATAAATATTAAAAAAGGATAAAAAAAAAGAAAAATAAAAGACAATGGTGGAGCACATGCCCATCTCCATTTTAGGAGCAGGAGTTGCCCCCCTTCGGAAAAAAAAAAAAATCTCGTGTTTTGGACTTCGCAATTCTATTGTTTTATTTCGTATGGAACAAAAGCCCTTGTAATGGGAAATACAAATGAGAAAACAGTTCTTTTTTACTTTTTGTTTTTCGTTTTTATGAACAATCGAAATATCTCTGCCCCCAAACCCCCCTTTTTACGAAATATGGTAGAAGCTTCAAAGGGATCCGACACGCCTTTTTTTTTTGCGGGTTCTTTGGGAGCTGGGGGGTGTGCCAGTAACTTCTTTACGCAGAATTACGCAGAATAATTGCTTTTGCATAATTGCCGACAGGAATTGGATTTGCATTTTAGGTAGATCGAAATGGGTTATTACGCGGTTGGGCAATACGTTCACCTAATCAGTTGCGTTATTGGGCAAAAAATCGAAAATTGCGTTCGAGATCTGTACGTATACCACCGTGTGGTAGTTTTCTGTCAAAATCAATTTTTCTGTTTTTGAAATGTTCCAGGAGTGTTTTTCTTTTTTTATGGTTCCTCTAAATATCCTGGTTTTTCTTATACTAATTTTGTTTTTTCAGGCATTCGTATAAGTCAAATTAATGTTGTTGTTGTTGTCAAAGTCAGTTTTCCTGTTTTTTAAACGTTCCTGGAATTTTATTTTCCTTTTTTATTCACAATTTTATGGTTGCTCTAGATATCCCCTTTTTTTCTTTTTCTTTATTATCCTAATTTTGTTTTATCAGGCATTCGTACAAATTAATTTTTTTTGTTTATTAGCAGATAGAATCTTATTAAATTCTATATTTTTGTTATTCATTTCGATTAGAATCTGAATTCAGTGTATATTAGACTATTGTGATATAGACGTGGATTTGAGTTTAAGATTGAAGCCTAACTTGTTTACTAACAACATTGTGTTTTTGTATATATATATATATATATATATATATATATATATATATATATATATATATATATATATATATGTATATATGTATGTATGTATGTATGTATGTGTATATATATAAAGCAGTGATGAATTAAATAGCTTTAAATACTCCCAGGAGAAAGTTTTCATGAAAATAGAAAGAAAAACCAGCGAACAGTATTGAACGTGCAAAATCTTATTGCTACCTGAAGTAGATTGACAGGTCATGATATTGAAACCTATAAAATATGCCACTGCTGTTACCGTATTGCAGTATGAGACCACATTCTAGAAATTTAAATTCACTATCCATTATTCATAAGTATTCGAATAATTGATTAATTTAATTGGTCAGGTTACTCGCTTACCCCTTCTCTGTTTTTTTCCCTTGGGTGTTGGTGGTAGAACCCTGATTTGATATTCGTAATGTTTGGGGTTAAATGGATACCAGTGCTTGGGTTAATAACTCTCCAATGGGAGATTTTAGATCGTCAAATTCTTTTATCATTTTACCTGGCCTGTCAAAAGTTTGCATAGTATTGAAGCCGTAATCGGCCTCTACTTCATGAGATTGCTTGACCAAAATACTTTTACCTTTATATATATATATATATATATATATATATATATATATGTATATATGAACGTGTGTATATATATATATATATATATATATATATGTATATTTATATATATATATATGTATATTTATATATATACACATATATACATATATAGGCCTATACATATATATATATATATATATATATATATATATATATATATATATATATATATATATCAGAAGTGACTTGAGGGAAATGAAACATAAAATAAAATTAATTAAACATCTTTTATCTAACAACTTCATGAGATTGCTGGCCAAAAGACTGTTACTTCATAAATTGTCTTAGAATCTTTGTGTATATATATATATATATATATATATATATATATATATATAATTATACATATATATAGATATATATATATGTATATATATATATATATATATATATATATATATATATATATATATATATATATAGAGTACTACTGGTTTCGAAGTTTCCGTTGTGGAGTTGGTTGGAATATATATGCTTGTCTACGAAGTTTCCGTCTGATTGGGTGTCATTCGACTGGTTTTCTTCGAAGTTAACTTGCATTAAGTGTCATTCAGCTAGTTAATCACAGTTCCATCAGAATAAGTAGCATTCTATTGGTAGCTGGTCTTTTGCGAAGCCCTCACTTTTCTATCGTTTTTAGCACTTTTTTAGCGTTTTACCACATTGTTAGCGTTTTTAGCACTTCTATAATTTTTTATAGTTTTTAGCACTTTTCTAGAGTTTTTCAATTGTTTTAGCAATATTTTTTTTTAGCCTTTTACCACCTTTCTGACGTTTCAGCAATTTTTTAACGTTTTTTTGTGTGTGTATTTTACCACATTTCTTGTTTTCTAGCGTTTTTAGCACTAGCGTGTTTTTTAGCGTTTTGGCTCCTTTTTCAGCGTTTCTAGCAACTTTCTAAAGTTTTTTTGATAGAGGTTTTAGCACTTTTCTAGTGTTTTCAGCACTTAACAATTGGTTTGTTCTCTCCAAGATTTTCCTCGGTATTTTTCAGATTCAGCTGGTTTTCTTCGAGCTTTCTGTCACGATAAGTGGCATTGATTGTGTTTCCTTCAATGTTTCCTCAGGATAGTTAATTAGCAATGAAGTTGGGAGGAGATTATGTTTTCGCCCTCTTTGTCTGTTTGTTTTTGTGTGTTTGTTTGTTTTACTCATAGAGTATTGAAACTTTTAGGGATTAAATGTTATATTGAGACGTAGAAGTGATTCTATTATGAGAGCCGTAGGCCAAAGGTCAAGGTCCAGCAAAAGGGCGACCGAATTAACCCTAACCTTAACCCCAAGTTCGCACATAGTTGTCGCACAGATTTTAAATACGCAAACGTCTAAATTGATTCTGGGAAAGGCAAGCTCGTTTCGAGAAATAAACGGCCTTGGCAGAGGTCTACATTCTTAGTGATTTTCTAGTTTATATAAAAGCAAAATATTATTTTCCAGTTCATAATTTACTCGCAAAGGGCAAGGATGATATTTGCATTGGGCAGTCCATAAAGAAGACTTAATAAAATGAAAACTATAAGGATTTGTTTCTTTATAAAGTGAAACATATCAAGTATTATTAAAATCTTCGCCCATCCCCCTTTCTCCTCTTCGGCATACCTATGGTATGATACCAGTTTTGCCATTTGAGTGCCCACCCCTAATTACATTTTATTTTAAGGTTTGAAATTATGGGTCCCCTGTCATGAGAGTGAAAAGGGCATTAATTGCCAAATTACATGATAGAAGGTTTGTACTCATAGTCGTCTTATCCCGGGTGTGTGGATATTGGGTCAAGAATTGGGTATTTTCAAAGTTACCGTAATCTGCAGCATAGAATCCAGAGTTTCTATCTCTCTCTCTCTCTCTCTCTCTCTCTCTCTCTCTCTCTCTCTCTCTCTCTCTCTCTCTCTCTCTCTCATGGTTAAGCCCAGGGTGGTGATTAAACTATGACCATTTTCCAAACTGAGATCTAGAAAATCACAGAGTACAGACCTCCGCCACGGCAGCTCATTTCTCGAAACCAGCTTGCCTCAGGGTTAATTCGGTCGACCTTTTGCTCGACCTTGACCTTTGATCTAGGACTTTCAAAATTGAATCACTTCCTAACATAACAATTAATCCTTGAACGTTTCCTTGTGGCCAGGTAATTGTTCACAAACAGGCAAACGGGGGCCAAAACTTAACCTCTACCCAACTTCGTTTGCGGAGGTAATTAAAGATTGAAATATCTAGTAGTTGGTCGACTGTGGTAGGTTAAATCGCAACAGGCAGTATCTCGTTGTTTCACTGCTGAGGGTTGTTGTGGCCTGATTTGTAACGTTACTGCCTGGCGTTTGCCAGACGAGGGTTCGAGTCTCGCTCAGACTCGTTTATGCCATTAGTGTCTGCAACCTTACCATCCTTGTGAGCTAAGGTTGTGGTGTTTGTGGTGGCTTATAGGTCTATCTGTCATCAGCAGCCACTGTCTGGCCCTCCCTGGTCTTAGCTTGTGTGGAGAGGAGGCTTGGGCGGTGATCATATAATATATGGTCAGTCTCTAGGGCATTGTCCTGATTGCTAGGGCAATGTCACTGTCCCTTGCCTCTGCCATTCATGAGCGACCTTTAAACCTTAAAACGACCGGCCTTATCGAAAACATATCACTGCCATTTACAGGTATATTTGATTGATTGTCTTTCTGTATTGTTCAGTACTACTCTTGTAGTTTAGTTATTTGCTTGTTTCCTTTCCTCTGGGCTATCTTCCCCTGTTGGAGCCCTTGGGCCTATAACATCCCGCGTTCCCAGTTAGGTTTATAGCTTAGCTTGTAGTAATAATAATAATAATAATGATTATAATGTTTCTCTCTCTCTCTCTCTCTCTCTCTCTCTCTCTCTCTCTCTCTCTCTCTCTCTCTCTCTCTCTCTCTCTCTCTCTTACGTAAAAGACAACGTGTCAGTGCCTAGATAATATTATGGATAGGCATTTTCAAAGTGGAAAAACCTGTTTCACATCTAGTATCGTCGGATTTTTTTTTTTTTTTTTTTTTTTTTTTTTTTTTTTTTGAATGCGTGGGAGAGTCGTAAGTAATTTAAAGGAAAGGGTGAAGATGCTGCTCCCCGTGGAGATGAGATGAGATATGAAGAGGTTGCTGATTCCTTTCAGTGTTAGAGGAGGATTTTTTTTTTTTTACTTCGTCTATTGGCTTGTTTTCTCTTTTTCATAATTTCTCTTAATTTTATTTTATTAATTTTATTTTATTTATCGTTTTTTTTCTTCTTTTTTTTTGACAATAGCTATAGAGATTAAGATATAAAGTACTTATCCCCCTTCAATATCGGATTTTTTTTTTCAGGATTTTTTTCTAATTCAACAACTACAGAAATTAAGATTTAGTGTACTTATCCCCCTTTACTATCGGATTTTTGTTCATGATATTTTTTTTTTATTCATCAACTACAGAAATTAAGATATAGTGTACTTACACCTCTTTTTATCGGATCTTTTTTTCAGGATTTTTTTTTTTTTTAATTCAGAAGCCACAGAAATTAAGATATAGTTACCTATCCATCCTTTTTATACTTGTCATTTCATACCTTCTTTTTATTCATTTTGTGTTCTGATGTTTTTCAGTATTTTGTAAAATCATAGGTTAATTTTTGGGAACAGAAAATATGAGTGCTTGAAGCATTTATTTCTTTGCTTTTGTGCTTCATTTCTAAACCTTTAGTTTTTTATTGCTGAAGTTTTTCGAATAGACCCAAAATTTCGGATTTTGATTTACACTTTCTAATTTGTATGATGTTTCTCTTTACTTCTTTTTTTCTTGTTTCATATTCGTCGCAATTCACTTTTTGAGTTTTTAAAGTTAATAAGTATAGGTTTTATTTCCATAATTAAGATATTATATCTGGTAAATACAGTATCTTGTTTAGATTTTCTGTGTTTTTATCACATTGTGCCATCCCAATATTTATTCAATTTTACATTAACCCATTTTCCTTCATATCTGACCTTTTCTCATTATTATTAGTATTATTATTATTATTATTATTATTATTTTTATTATTATTAGCTAAGCTACAACTCCAGTTAAAAAAGCAAGATGCTATAAGCCCAAGGGCTCCAACAGGGAAAAATAGCCCATTGGGTAAAGGAAGTAAGGAAATAAATAAACGATCTGAGAAATAATGAACAATTAAAATAGGTTATTGTAAAAATAGTAACAACATCAAAACAAGTGTTTCACATATAAACTTTAAAAAGTCTTATGTCAAACTGTTCAACGTAAAAACATTTGCTGCCAGTTTGAACTTTAGAAGTTCAATCGATTATTGGAGTGAGAAGTAGATTTGAGAATTGTTTAGCAAATTATCCATTATGTGAGGTAAGTCTTACTTTTGGGAATAAAAGAAGAAAGGTCAAAGTTATATAGAATTTTTTTGTATTATTTTTATTGTTAGAAAATATGTTATATTGAGGTATGGGAAAATATATAGGAGAAATAGAAAAAGAGGTTGGCATATGTGAAAGTATGCTAAGAAGTGTTGAGGCAGGGTTGGACCTGTAGAGAGAATGGAGTATTGTAGGTTATTGAACGGGTGCAAAGACAGAAGAGGGCGGACCCTGTCGTCGTAACTTGAAATGCTTGATGTATAATACGATGGATTATCATGCATTTATGTATTTGTTTCTTCCATGCCACTGTCAACTGGGAGTCAAAGAAAGGTCGGCTGGCCAGCAGTCTCATCACACAAAAAAAAAAAAAAAAAATAATGGATAACAGAATTGAATGCTTTGAGAAATATAAAAAGGATTTGAATTAAAGAAAGAATAATTAAGATAGAGACCACTATGGGAAGTGGTTTCTGATTGATGGCCTGTTAGGAAGGAGGGAGAGAATTAAAATTCCTGTTTAAGACTGCACCAAACGACAAATTAATCTCCTTACCAACCGATTAGTTCCTACTTTCACTTGTAAGGGAGTCGTGTGAGAGATTCGGGTGGAAGAGGGAGTGTTTAACTCCCCCCCTTCTCTCTCTCTCTCTCTCTCTCTCTCTCTCTCTCTCTCTCTCTCTCTCTCTCTCTCTCTCTCTCTCTCAGGCAATGGATTCATATTCTTCCCTCAACAACTTACTAGATATTGTGCTAAAAACTTTAGAAAATTTAGTATACAGTGTTTCAGTTGGCGAAAATATTGGCAAAAGTGACAACAGAATAGTTAGGTTTCACGTAAAGATTCCTCATCTATAAGAATGGTAAATTATAAAAAAGCTAGATTGCAGACGGAGTAACTGGATAAAACTAGAGGAATACACCAAGAATTTAAAACACGATGAACATAGATACACAATGGGACTCCTTTGTGGAAATATATATATATATATATATATATATATATATATATATATATATATATAAAAGGCCTAAATGTATACCGCATAGAAAAAGTTTACCAAATGGAACTCCACAACCTAAGTGGCCCTAAAGAGAAATAGCCTAGGCAATAGTAAATAAAGACAGGAAACATAAATCAATGGGTCCACAGCCTTCAATTCATGAAACTTCCTAGCACAAGAAGTTAAGCCGAAAAGTAGATAAACTAGTTAGAAAGGCCAGGATCAGTGAAGAGAAAAGAATGGCTTCAGCTAGCGTAGAAAGCCCAAAAGAATTTTTCATTTTGCATATGTAAACAGTTGAAAACCAATCATAAACAACATTAGCCCATTAAGAGACTCGGAGGGTAATCTTATAACATATGACTTGGAAAAAACCGAACTGATGAATGCATATTTCACAACTGTATTCACTAGGGAAGAGTCAACGACCCTTCCCGAGCCAGCTATCAAATATGAACGGGCGCAACTATTAGGTAGAATCACCTTTACAAAGAAGCAAGACATAAGTTTATCTTTATAGTTTATTTATGAAAGATCTGTTTTAATGTTGTTACTGTTCTTGAAATATCTTATTTTAAATGTTCATTACTTCTCGTATAGTTTGTATATTTTCCACTGTCTTGGGTTAGAGTTCTTTTGCTTGAGGGTACACTCGAACACACTGTTCTATCTTGTTTCTCTTCCTCTTGTTTTGTTAAAGTTTTTATAGTCTATATAGAAGATATTTATTTTAATGTTACTGTTCTTGAAATAGGTTATTTTCCTTTTTTCCTTTCCTCACTGAGCTATTTTCCCTGTTGGAGCTCTTGGGCTTACAGCATCCTCCTTTTACCAACAAGGGTTGTAGCTTAGCAAATAATAATAATAATAATAATAATAATAATAATAATAATAATAATAATTATAGTCATCATTTCCTTATTTCCTTTCCTCACTGGGCTATTTTTTCCGGTTGGATCCCCTGGGCTTCTAGCATCTTGCTTTTTCAGCAAGGGTTGTAGCTTAGCTTGTAATAATGATAATAATAATAATAATGATAATAATAATAATAATAATAATAATGATAGTAATGATAATATTAATATAGGTGAGATTTACATTAATATGATAACATTAATGATAATAATAATATGAGAAATTTTTATTAATATGATAATTATCATTATCATAATTAGTATAAGACATAATTCCCATCTTGATTTAAGGAACGAAGACGAGGGTTACCGTTAGTTGCCAGAGGTCAAATGTAGCCTGGGCTGATCGAATCTTTAATGACCGGTCACGTGACCTGAGAGAGATGGAATTGTCGCGATGGAATTGTCGCCAATGATTTTCTCCCGAGTCGAAATAGAATTATATTTTTCTTAGTATGATTTTCTTATGGGAATTGTGGAATGGAATGTAGTCTGTTTTTGCAATTCCATTAGATTACCAGTTTGATTTGAGTTTTTTTTTTCTTTATTTTTATTTTATTTAATTTTTTTAAATTTCACATAAGCGAACTCACGAATACAAATATACAGTGTATATATATATATATATATATATATATATATATATATATATATATAATATATATATATATATATATATATATATATATATACACACATACACACACATACATATATCCCTTTCTTAGCTCGGATACCTTAACATTGTGAAAGGGTTGAGTATTGCCATGATCAGCGAAGTTGAACTAGTCAGGGCCACCTATATATACATATATATGCATGTATACACATACAAACTCTCTCTCTCTCTCTCTCTCTCTCTCTCTCTCTCTCTGTATGTATGTATGTATATATATATATATATTTTATATATGTATATATATACAGCAAACATATTCATTATTTGTTCAACAAACTTATTATTTATTCAAATACCCGTTTCATATGATGTTTTGGAAAGCGAAAACTAGCACCATGCCCCTCTTTACCTTGTTTAGCAGTGAATGGGCTTCTTATAGCCACCGTAAAGACCCGACCATATTACCCAAATTCTTTGAATCCAATCCTCTTATCCTTGGCAGCGACCTAAACCAGCCAACTCCCTACAAGGTTCTTATTTAACTGTTTCCTCTTCCTCTTACGCAACATCACCTTCCTCTTCCTCTTTATACTCCTCTTCCTCATTCCTCATCTTCTTCCTACCCCTCCTCTTCCTCCTGTTTTCCCTCTTCCTCATTTTCTGACTCTTCCTCCTGTTTCCCCCCCTCTTCTCTTTCCCCTCTTCCTCCTCTTCCTCCTCCCCCTCCTTCCTCTTCCTCCTTCCTCCACCTCCTCCTCCTCCTTCCTCTTCCTCCTCCTTCCTCTTCCTCCTCCTATTCTTTTCTTCTTTCTCTCTCTCCTACTATTCTCTTCCTCTGCCCCTCTTCCTCTTCCTCATTTTCCTCCTATTCTCTTCCTCTGCCCCTCTTCCTCTTCCTCATGTTCCTCCTATTCTCTTCCTCTTCCTCATTCTCCTCCTATTCTCTCCCTCTGACCCTCTTTCTCTTCTATTCCCCCTCCTCTTCCTCCACGATTCCCCCTATTCTTCTTCCTATTCCCCTATTCTTCCTATTCCCCCATTTCTTCCTCCTTTTCCCCCTCCTTCTCTTCCTCCTCCTCCTTTTCCTCCTCCTCCTTTTCCTCCTTCCTATACCTCGCCTGGGAATCGATCCTTATCTCTTAGCATAGGTGAAGTAAAAGAATTATATATGCACCTGAGGTGTATATACTCTCTCTCTCTCTCTCTCTCTCTCTCTCTCTCTCTCTCTCTCTCTCTCTCTCTCTCTCTCTCTCTCTGAATGCGTGGTCGTCAAGTAGAAGAGGGGAGAAGGGATAAAAGATAGTTTTGAAGTGGAATAGAGTAATAAAGGGGCTTTCCGATAAGTGAGCTAGTTGAGAGCAAGAACAATAGATGGGCAAGACAGACACAGAGAAGCCAATCACTTTATAGGCAAGAGTAGTATATATATATATATATATATATATATATATATATATATATATATATATATATATATAGATTTATGGGTAGGTGATCAAAACCCTTTTAGGAACTATGAAGAAAAAAAATTTAAATGACGTGTCTTATAGAATAATCCTAAGTTGTATCAGAAACTTAATCAAATTTAAATTTATTGAAACTAAAGATATCATGTATTAGATTTTTAAAAGCCTTTATTAAAACATATTTTTAATGTTTACTTTATTTTCTTTTTTTTTATTATATATATATACACACACACAATGTTCTTACCATGACTAAAAGCAAGATCTAGACTTTTCAAGTGTGGCTGTAATCTAAGTGTTTTTCATTTGATTTATCTTAAGATAGGTGTTTTCCTATAGCATCCTCTTCCAAGTAACTTTGATCTATCTATACATTTGTGTTCAAAGATTCAAATATATCCAAAATTGTAGGAATTTAAAAGTATTATTGCAAGTTTCGCATTGGGTATTTGGACGATTTTCCCCTGTAAATGTTTCTTTATTTGTATTCCATTTTCCATGTGGGATAATAATGGGATCTGTCTTGAACGACATTTAGTTACCTATGTAGAGTCAGTTTCTTCCTTAAGATGTTCAACATGATTCGGGCTATCCGTTTAAAGGGTATTTTATCTATGGTTTTATCAGTTGAAAAAATAGAAAATAATGTTCAAAATGATGTTGATAATTCGTGAAATCTTTGTTTTCATCAGGTGTAAGAAAAGCTAGTCCGTCAATCATATCAGAAAAATGCCTTGTAGATTCATCTGCCTTGTAGTTATTGCTTAATCCTAAATTTTGTAGTTTCCGCCTCGTATTTTATGTTGAAGATAAAAGCATGATTTTGTGTCTATCTGACGTCCAAGTACGTTTGCAATAGCATTGTACCGTACGTGTATCATACGGGCTCGTACACTGAAACGTTTTGTATATGTATATATATATATATAATATATATATATATATATATATACATACATATATATATATATATATATATATATATATATATATATATATATATATATATATATATTATTGTTATCGTTCTCCCCTCACACTGATGAACTGTTTAAGCGTGTATGTTCTTGAATCCTTGTGTTTGAATTTTTGTGCCGTTCTTGCTTGGAACGGGTTGTATATATACTCATTCTCCGTCCACATAAATTCAGTTGCATCCACCTCGCTTTTTAGTTCGGTTCGGTATAGATGGCCGAACCAGTAGGATACAACTAAATTTATTTGGACAGAGCATGCGTATATACACTACCCGTTCCAAGCAAGAACAGCACAAAAATTCAAACACAATGATTCAAGAACTTGTGACGAGCCGAGAGAAGGTTGTGACTCAAACACAGGATGAAAGCAACTGAGTAACTTAATTACAGAACACTCGCCTTTATAAATAAAAACTCAATGCAACAGGAAATTTCCTGTTCAACCGACACCGGACAGGTTAACTGTTAACGGTGAGAAAAACAGACACATTATTTCAGGTTCAATGCAACAGGAAATTTCCTGTTCAACCGACACCGCACTGGTTAACAGTTAACGGTGAGAAAAACAGACTTGTTATTTCAGGTTCTTTTTAGTGCGAGGGGAGGGCAAAGATACAAGCATAATATATACACAAAATGAAATGTCGTTACTATGTACGATCGTGTGACATATGGTTGGTACAAACTTCTCGGTTATTACCTAACTGGCGCGTCCGCACAGCATTCAGACGTGATCTTTCAAAGTGTGTCGTTGTAGTAACTGGATTCATATGTGAACCTCATTTTTCTCTTTATCGTAAAACAGCTTTAAGAAGTAATCGATAGATTTCTTGTAATTTTCCCGAAAGTGAACCATACAAACCTTATTGCTGAATCACCTAGTGGGGCTATAATTATAAACTATGTTTCAAATAAGGCAGGTACAACCATATGCAAATAATAATAATAATAATAATAATGATGATGATGATGATAATAATAATATCTGCCTTAGCTAATATAATTATTCTGTTACTGGCTTGAGTGCCACTATTATTATTATTATTATTATTATTATTATTATTATTATTATTATTACTTGCTAAGCTACAACCCTAGTTGGAAAAGCAAGATGTTAAAAGCCCGAG
>NC_090734.1:147975221-147977316 GCF_036898095.1 Palaemon carinicauda
TTGGGTAGAGTTCTCTTGCTTGAGGGTGCACTCAGGCACAGTATTCTTTCTTATTTCTCTTCCTCTTGTCTTTTGAAGTTCTTATAGTTTATATATGAAAGATGTATTTTAATGCTGTTATTGTCTTTAAAATATTTCATTTTAATTTATTACTTTTCTTGTAGTTTTTTTCCTCTTCTTCGTTAGGCTATTTTTCCCGGTTGGAGCCCTTAGGCTTATAGCATACTGCTTTTCCAACAAGGGTTGTAGCTTAGCTTATAATAATAATAATAATAATAATAATAATAATAATAATAATAGACTTAACAGTTCCTCCTTTGTTTATGCTGTTACTCACTGTTCAAAGGAAAGGGCAGCCCTGTTGGCTGGTGTGTTTGACAGTAAGCAGATAAATGAGAAACTCAATCTTCCTCATTCATCTTTGCCTTTATACAAAAGTAGGTTTTCTTTTCGGTTCTGTGAAATTAGATATGGAGCTGTAAATCCAAATAGTATTTTTCCTTTTTTTTCTAAGGCAAGAGGTGTGTGTGTGTGTGTGTGTGTGTTTTTTTTTTTTCAAGTTAGCAAGAGGAGGTTCTACGAGTATATGCACTTGTTGAAAAATTGGTGATTTTCGTTCATTGAATAAATGAGTTTTGCGGTGGCTACAGTTTAGCAGAGTTCAAATTGTTATGTTGTAGGTAATTATCTTTGGCTTTCACAAAGGCTTCGGAGCTTTTGACTCCTTCCAGTGATTCTTTACAATGCTTTACAGAAATTCCTTGATTGTGTGATTCCTATGATAGGCTTTGATGTTTTAGTTTTGCCCTTGATCCTGTTAATCTTGTGGCCCTTGTTTTCAAACCCAAACAGTTGGGAGTTGGTGGATCTTTTCTCAGCATCATTATTGAGTAATAGATCGCAAAGAGTTGTTGTTTATGGGCACCATAATGAGTATATGAATGTGATATTGGGTGTTCTTCGGGGTAGTGTTTTGGGCCCATTACTTTTCAAACTATATTCACATATGTGGTTTGGTCTGGAAAACAAGTTCCTTGCATATGCAGATGATGCTGCTCTCTTTGCATCAATTCCATTTCCTTAACGTAGATCTGGGGTTGCTGGTCCTTTACTTAGCATTATTATTATTATTATTATTATTATTATTATTATTTTTTTTTTTTTTTTTTTCTTTTTGACATGAGTCGTGGTATGACAAGGAAACAATATCCACCAGATTTTGTAGACTTCACACCAAAGCCCTCAGAAGAATATGGGAAGTTAAATGGTTGGACAGGATTAGAAATGAAACTATAAGAGAGATTACCCGAATGATATATGTGAATGAGATCTTGGTGAGGGGTAGATGGAGATGGTTTGGTCATGCTCTTCTCACTCCCCAAAGAGAGATTAGCTCAGCAAACGTTTAACAACGTTTAGTGTTCCACAAGGTACTAGAAGAGTTAGAGGACCACGGCCTACGTGACTGAGGACTATGATGCGTGAAGTAATATATGATAAATGGAGAAGTATTTATTTAAAAGCTCAAGATAGAGACGACTGGCGAAATCTAACTGAGGCCCTTTGTGTCAATAGACGTAGGTGAGGATGATGATGATGATGATTACAAAGACTATAACTTTTTGATTGGTTACATTTTGGCCATAGGAATGTAGGCTAATTCCTGGTATTCTTCAGGGTAGTGTTTTCGACCCGTTACTCTTCTTACTGTCTGTGCATGATATGTCGTTTGGCGAACAAAACAAGCATGATGCTTATGCAGAATGTCTATTCTCTTTGCATCAATTTCATATCCTGAATTTAGTGGGTGCTGAATTTTTGCATATTGCAAATTATGGGGGATGAAATTAGCCCGAATGAAACGAAATATTGTCGTAAGTTGGTTAAGGACAGTGGCTCCTCAATATAAAAATATTTGCACTGACAACGTCATTAAAATTATTAGGTTTGATTCTTAATTGTATATTTACATTAGTGAAACACATCCTGTCTGTTTGTTTGTTTTTTTCAATTACACATAAATCGGCAAATAGATAAAGTCTTGCAAGATTTTGGTGATGAGTCTATTATGAGGAAATGTTTTAATTCTTTCATT
>NC_090734.1:147977816-147992816 GCF_036898095.1 Palaemon carinicauda
CTCTTAAATTTTCTTCCACCTTTTAATCTCTGCATCATTAACCTCCATAACATGACGATGGGAAATGATAGGGAGGAGGAGGAGGAAGGGGGATGAGAAAGGAGGGGGAGGAAGGGGGTGAGAAAGGAGGGGGAGGGAGGGGGTGAGAAGAGGGAAGAGGAATAGGGGGGGGGGGGGTGATTTTCAAAAAGGGACCGACGAGTTTTTTTTTCGTATCACGAGCGCGATAATTTATTCCTTTACGTTCCACTATCCCATTTAGAGACAAGGTCTGGTGAAACGTTGAGTCTCTCTCTCTCTCTCTCTCTCTCTCTCTCTCTCTCCCTCAGGATTATGTTAATCTAGGGTGATATTTAAAAAATATTTAACATTTAAAGAAATCATGTGTGCTCTGTCAGACTAATAAATCTGATACCGTTCTATTTTGTACACACCTCTCTCTCTCTCTCTCTCTTTCTCTCTCTCTCTCTCTCTCTCTCTCTCTCTCTGTGAACCCTTATGGTTCTTAGCAAATTTGTAGGGATGGCTTTGCGAGCCTCACGTCCTTTTATTAACAGCAACTGAAGATGGCAACCTTCCACAAATGGATCTACGATGAGCAGCCGCAAGCTTTTTTCATTTTTCTTTTTTTTCTTTTAGAACAAATCTAAAGATTGAAACCACATTTTTTTTTAGTGAACAAATCAAAAGATTGAAAGCAAATTTTTTTTAACAAATCTATAGATTGAAAGCGGGTTTTTTCTTTTTTATTTTTTAACAAATTTATAGATTGAACGCGGGTTTTTTTTTTTAAACAAATCAATGGATTGAACGCTGATTTTTTCTTTTTTCTTTTTTGAACAAATCAAAAGATTGGAACCGGATGTTTTTTTAAACAAATCAATAGATTGAACACAGATTTTTTTCTTTTTTTTTTTTGAACAAATCAATAGATTGAACGCGGATTTTTTTATAACAAATCAAACGATTGAACGCGGATTTTTTTGAACAAATCAAAGGATTGAATGCGGATCTTTTTTTTTGAACAAATCAAAAGGTTGACCGCGGATTTAGTGTGCATATACGAAGCTGCAAAACACCAGAGTCGACTAACTACCGTGCACATGCTTCATTGCTTACATCGAGAAAGATGCCATTACTTTTTCCCAGATTATGACCATAAATTACTCCCCTCTTCCTGGGATCGATCTAGTGGATGGGGGTATCTAGGTGGGTCTAGACGTCGAGTTAGGAACCTCATTTCTGAAGGCTTATTGGTGACATATATTAAGCTAACATACTTATTAACCACTCTTCAAACGCCAAAATAGTTGTGAAAAAATCACATACACGCAAACACACACACACACACACATATATATATATAATATATATATTATATAATGTATATATATAATATATATACAGTATATATATATACAGTATATATATATATATATATATATACAGTATATATATATATACAGTATATATATATATATATATATACAGTATATATATATATATATTTATATATATATACACAGTATATATACATATATATATATATATATATATATAAATATATATATATATATATATATATATTATACGATTTTACTCAAAATATATTTTTGGAACTACTGGAATGAGTTTTATGTAGATACTGGCGTCACAACCTTATAGGTCATCAATGTCCAGGACTGTATAGCGAATGATAGCTACGTAAATTGTTAACATTACTGCTATAAGAGTTCGTGAACTGAATTTAGGTTCTATAGAAGCAGCTTCTTCTTCTTCTTCTTCTTCTTATGATAAACTTCCAAGAAATTCACAAATAAAAATAGATTCAACGTAATAAAACCATGATGATGATGATGATTAGTAGTAGTAGAAATAGTAGTATTTGAATAATAATAATAATAATAATAATAATAATAATAATAATAATAATGATAATGATAATGATAATAATAATAATAATAATAATAATAATATTAGTAATAATAATAATAATAATAATAATGAAAGGGGATGCGTTAGGCTTCAATGGGGTGAGAAAAAAAAAACTGGAAAATCGAAAATGAACGATTCATCCACAGGCCTCCGAATATTACTATATAATTCGTCGCAACAAGACTATGACATATCAAACGGGGAGGTGTTGAAAATAAAAAGTGGTTTGATTTTATTGCATATTGAAAAATATACAGCCAGTAAATAACGTTATTATAGTAATGTTAAGAGGTATTATTGAAGT
The DNA here is from genome assembly GCF_036898095.1 of Palaemon carinicauda. Lineage (NCBI taxonomy): Eukaryota > Metazoa > Arthropoda > Malacostraca > Decapoda > Palaemonidae > Palaemon > Palaemon carinicauda. Next base: position 147,980,056 of record NC_090734.1, read on the forward strand.
CAAGTTATTATCAGTAATTTAAGACCAAGTCGGGTGTTGTAGATAATATTGATAAAAAACGGCAGATACAGGTATTAAAAATTCTCTTAATAATACTTAATTTCTAAACTATTCCCTCATTCTTCTCTCACCCATCTTCCTTATCAGCTTGAAAAAAAAAATGTAAAACTGGACACAGTAATATTGATATCAGTTAAATAAAAATCAACACACCGCCCAGAGAAACTTTTTTTTTTTTTTTTTTTTTTTTTGCACAATTCAAAAGATGGACAAATATGTCCCTCATTAGTGAACTTCCAGTAAATAAGGCAGCCTAGAATTCTAAATGAAGTTGAATGAAGTTCAAGTCTGAATGAAGTTCAAGTTGCCGTCAAAGGAAAGAGTTGAAATTGGCGATCCAATGTCCAACACTTATGGATCGACTTCTGCCCCTCAAGGACTCTACAATACCACATTCTAATTTGATCAGTAAATCAAGAAAAACAAAACAAATTTAGCAAAAACTATATGAACAAGACTCAATACTATCAATACTGCTCTTATAAGTAATGGAAACAGCAACACCAGAAGAGGATATAAAATGTAATTCTACCGATAATCAATTCATATTGCATAAAGTATATATCTATGATATACATATATACAGACATGTGTCTTATATATATATATATATATATTTACATATATATATATATATATATATTTACATATATATATATATATATATTTACATATATATATATGTATATATATATATATATATATAATATATTTACATATATATATATATATATATATTTACATATATATACAGTATATATATATACATATATATATATATATATATACTGTATATATTTACATATATATATACAGTATATATATATATATATATATATGTTGTATATTCTATACAAATTCCAATCTGATTCTTTATATGAATAAGAATAATTTAAAGCAATAACAGCCATCAATCTGGACAAAGACCAGAGGCCAGGCTTGGCAAGGATTGACAAAGACTAAGAAACAGGACGCAGATTTTTTTTTCTTTTTTTGCAAAAGAAAGGAGAGAAAAAAAAGAGAGAATTTTATGGTTTCGAATAAGCAAACTGATACATCATCATCATCATCATCATTATAATAATAATAATAATAATAATAATAATAAATAATAATAATAATAATAATAATAATAATCATCATCATCATCATCATTATTATTATTATTATTATTATTATCATGTAAGCTACAAACCTAGTTGGAAAACTAGGATGCCATACCCCAAGGGCTCCAACAGGGAAAATATCCAAATGACGAAAGGAAATGAGCAAATGAAATACTTTTCTTTATTTCCTTTCCTCACTGAGCTATTTTTCCCTGGTGGCGCCCTTAGGCTTATAGCATCTTACTTTTCCAACTAGCTCGTAATAATAATAATACTAATATGGGCCGAGTTATAGTTTTCCCTGAGAGAGAGAGAGAGAGAGAGAGAGAGAGAGAGAGAGAGAATTCTACACCCGCTTCCCGAATGATATAATCAAAACTATAATTAACCATTGGAAAAAAAAAACGAAATACCACCAAACGTAAAATTCCATCTAAGACTTTTTCTCTTCCCAGACGCCCAACCGTAACAATGTAACTTTTCAAAACGACTAATAAACACCGAGTCTTACTCCTTTCGCTGACGCCTATTCCCATAACCTTCCCTTCACCCCCTTCTTCAGGAGATCGGAAAAGGGAGAGGGCGGCGAGTCCAAAGTACTGGTGGGGTGCGTGCCCAGGTACTGGCTGTCCGCCTTAACAGACATAAACAAGGCTGTTGACGATCTTCTTCCTACGCAGCCCGGAGAGTGTGGCCTTGATAAACATAAGAGGCGAAGATTGAATAACTCTTAGAGGTCTTGGACGACGATGCAGCTAGCCCCTTTGAGAGAGAGAGAGAGAGAGAGAGAGAGAGAGAGAGAGAGATGAATTAGGGGAAAGGAAAGAGAGAGATCAATTTGTGGAAAGGAAAGAGAGAGATCAATTTGTGGAAAGGAAAGAGAGAGATCAATTTGGGGAAAGGAAAGAGAGAGATCAATTTGGGGAAAGGGAAGAGAGATCAATTTGGGAAAGGGAAGAGAGATCAATTTGGGGAAAGGAGAGAGAGATCAATTTGGGGAAAGGGAAGGAGATCAATTTGGGGAAAGGAAGAGAGACCAATTTGGGGAAAGGGAAGAGAGATCAATTTGGGGTAAGGAGAGAGAGATCAATTTGGGGAAAGGAGAGAGAGATCAATTTGGGAAAGGAAAGAGAGATCAATTTGGGGAAAGGAAAGAGAGATCAATTTGGGGAAAGGAAAGAGATCAATTTGGTGGAAGGAAAGATCAATTTCGGGAAAGGAAAGATCAATTTGGGGAAAGGAAAGATCAATTTGGGGAAAGGAAAGATCAATTTGGGGGAAGGAAAGATCAATTTGGAGGAAGGAAAGATCAGTTTGGGGAAAGGAAAGAGAGATCAATTTGGGGAAGGGGAAGAGAGATCAATTTGGGGAAAGGGAAGAGAGATCAATTTGGGGAAAGGGAAGAGAGATCAATTTGGGGAAAGGGAAGAGAGATCAATTTGGGGGAAAGGAAAGCGATAAATTTGGGGAAAGGAAACAGATCAATTTAGGGAAAGGGAAGAAAGATCAATTTGGGAAAGGAAAAAGAGAGAGAGAGAGAGAGACAGAGAGAGAGAGAGAGAGAGAGAGAGAGAGAGAGAGATTTGGGAAAGGAGAAGGAGCTCAATTTAGGGAAAGGAAAGAGAGAGAGAGAGAGAGAGAGAGAGAGAGAGAGAGAGAGACCCTCTTCCCCAATATTACCCAGGGATAAGATGTCTGTCTGTCCATCTGTCCAAGGTCAAGAGGGCCACGCGGTTCTTCAAGATCTATCCTCCACTCTGGGTCATTGGCACCGTTCTGGTCTAGCTTTCAGTGCCAGCATAGCTATGTTTATGCGTCACCCTTCTATGTGAAAAAACTTCAAGAAAAGTAAACGGTAATGCAAAAGGAAGATTAGATTCAAGGCCAAAGTTCCCAACCACAGAGCGTGCCACAGAGACGCCTGAGGCTATGGGAATGCAATGGCACTGTTAGGGTCACAGTTCACGAAGTAACCCAAACACGGCATTCTTCAATATAATAGAAGATGAATCAGATAATATCTTGAATATAGAGAACAGTTTGAAGTGATTGACACTCGCTGTCCCCAGAATATAATGCTATGGAAATTATAGTAGCGAACCATCTAAATGAAACAAAGGCAGAATATGGAGAAAAAGAAAATTGGATGATGTGATAAAAAAACTAAATAACTCACACATTATGAAATGAAGTCTGACTCACCAAAGATGGCAAAGCGAGCCATAGCTGCAGGCCTCTTCATAGCCTAGCAATACTTCCCAGGTCAATGTGTTGAACAAAATGTTTTAGAAATAGACATTTTACTGTGAATGTCATTCTAAGGAGCATCTGTTTAATAAATGTTCTAAAGATAAAATATTCAAAATATGCTGTGAATGCTCACCATATGACCATACATACAAGAAATGCATAAAAATACAAAGAACTGTGTTAACTGCAGTCAACAACATAGAACTTTAGCAGCAAAATACCCATTGAGAAAGGATCTATTAAAAATAGAATGCAAGCGATAAGGGCGAACGGAGGTGTAACAATCACTAAAATAAAGGTACAACTTCGCCAAAGTAACAGTGACCAATAAGGGGAACAGCCAGACTAATGCCATTAGACTTCTAAACAATATACAAAATGACACAAGAATTGCGACATTAACAAATATAGCAATAAAATTGGAACAGCGTCAAGGAAGATTCTACCTCAATAATAAATAGCATATTAGCAGATATCAATTTACAATCAATGCCTTTCTCCACAGCAATAAGGTATAAAGCAACATGAAGAGGAACAACAGAACCGTAGAATAGAGCAAGTGAGTTTCAAGCATTTCATAATATATATACAAGATTTCACACAAGAAATTCAGAGGACAACGCATCAAATGTAGATTTCAAACCTGGTGAAATTTACGTAAACCGGACTCAAATGTGGTAACGTCCATGACTGGTGAACGCCAGACTGGAGTTCGAGTCACGCTCAAACTCTTTCGTTCCTTTGGTCGCTGCAACCTCACCATCCTTGTGAGCTAAGGATGGGGGTTTAGGGAAGCCTATAGCTCTATCTGCTGAGTAATTAGCCACCATTGCCTGGCCCTCCTTGATCCTAGCTTGGGTGAAGAGAGGGCCTGGGCGCTAATCATATTCATATATGGTCAGTCTCTAGGGTTTAGGCCATTGTCCTGCTGGATAGGGTAATCTCACTGTCCTTTGCCTCTGCTATTCGTGAACGACCTTTAAAACCTTCAAACAAGGAGATATAAGAAACCTACCTAAAAGAAACACAGCATAAATCAACAGGAGAAATACAAGCCTCACTACAAAGCTCCCTTAGTCTCTCCAACTTTGCCACTTTACAAATCCAAAAGGATTAACTCCAGAATAAAAAAAATACTACATCGGTAGTACAGTGGTAACGCGTTCGCCTTGCATTCGCATGGCAGCAGATCGATCCCCGCCCAGGACCGTGAGTTAAGCTGTTTACTGGGAGGCCACTGCTGTGGTTGGGAAACATAGTGGAGTTGGGCTTGCCCGGCTGACATTCTGGTGAGCATCTATTCTGATGAGACTGAAATTGAAACCAGACAACTTTAACTTAAGAATATCAGGAAACGGAAAGTAAAAGAAAAATGAAAACTTATTATACTATGCAAACTCTAAAACCATTACAAGAAAAAAGTACCTTCTATAAATAAAATTATGGTTAAACCACACTTTATATTACTCTTATGATACTTTTCAAATTATTCTCTACCGTGGTTGGCTAGCTAACTGCCTTTACTCCTCTTTCACCTATCTTTCCTAAGAGCTAAAAAAGAGAAAGGGGGTAGAGCGTGGTCCATTTGAGAGAGAGAGAGAGAGAGAGAGAGAGAGAGAGAGAGAGAGAGTTGAAATTTTATATTGAGAGATGGTTTGTCAGAAATTAATTCATTTGGAGAGAGAGAGAGAGAGAGAGAGAGAGAGAGAGAGAGAGAGAGAGTTTTTTAACCGGGAGGTTGGTATAGCAAACGTCTCTCAGCTGGTACCTCTGCTTTGACAGCATCTGCTGTTTGTTCGGATGAGTCTCTTATCATCGTCACTATAATTTAATCTAACTCCTCGTTTAAGTCACTATTGTCGCTTTTTAATTATTTCATATCTTCAATTTATCTCCCCTGTCTTGCGCAATCCGTTGCGTACTTGTTTATTAGTCCCCCCCACTCTCTCTCTCTCTCTCTCTCTCTCTCTAAATGAGGTCCTCTAAGCTTTCTTCTCTTTTATTCAATGACTATAAATAAACCATTTTTCTTTGGTCGTGAATTAAAATTAGGAATTTATTTGGTTACATATTATGATATTAATCACAATTTATGAAGTTCTAATAAATATTTGGTTCAAGAGACAAAGAGTCAATTATTATCATAAATTATTATTATTATTATTATTATTATTATTATTATTATTATTATTATTATTATTATTATTATCATCATCATCAAAGGAACAAGCTTAGCTGGAAAAGCAGAATGCTACAAGCCCAAGGGCTCTTACAATGAAGACAGACCTATACAGAAAGGAAATTGAGAAGTAATTAAATAACTTAAACTATATAAGAACCATAAAAAATTAAAATATATATCAAGATCAGTAACAACGTTGAATAGATAATCCATATACAAACTATGAAGAGAAACTTGTCAACCTGTTCAGCAAAACAATCTTTGCAACAAGATTGAACTTTTAAAAATTCCACCGATTCAATCACAAAATTAGGAGGATCATTCCACAATCTACTCACAGCTGGAATAAAACTTCTAGAATACAATATAGTATCGAGCCTCATAGTGGAGAAGGTATCACTGATAAAAGTAATTGTAAATATACTACTACTGGATGGTAGATTACAATTGGGCAGATCTGAATGCAAAGGATGATCAGAATTATGAATAGTCCTATGAAATATGGATAAATAACCAACTGAACCATGGTGCCAAAGATTAATATCAAGATCTAGAAAGAATAATTTAATGGACAGCAAATTTCTCTCCAACAAATTAAGATAATAGCCAACAGCTGAAGAACAGATAGGGGAACATTACTCAAAGCAAGGAAGAATGAAAGAATTAAAACATTTCCTCATAATAGACTCATCACCAAAAATCTTAAAAGATTTGATCTATTTGCCGATTTATATGTAATTAAAAAACAGACCAGATGTGTTTCACTAAGGTAAATATGCAATTAAGAATCAAACATACAATTTTAAAAAGCGTTGTCATTGCAAATATTTTGATATTGAGGAGCCACTGTCCATAACCAACTTACGACAATATTTAGTTTCATTAAGGCTAATTTCATACCCCATAATTTGCAATATGCAAAAATTCAGCACCCACTAAATTCAGGATATGAAATTGATGCAGAAAGAATAGACCATCTGCATGAGCATCATTCTTGTTCACTTCGCCACACAACATAACATATACACACACAGTAAGAAGAGTAACGGGCCGAAAACACTACCCTGAAGAATACCAGGAACTGCATTCCTATAGTCAATATGGGCCAGATCAAAAAGTAGCCTTTGTAATCATCATCATCATCATCATCAGCTCCTATGCCTATTGACGCAAAGAGCCTCGGTTAGATTTCGCCAGTCGTCTCTATCTTGAGTTTTTAAATAAATACTTCCCCATTCATCATATCTTACTTCACGCTTCATAGTGTTCAGCCATGTAAGCCTGGGCCTTCTAACTACTAGTAGCTTGTAAAGCCGAGTTGAACGTTGCTGAACTAATCTTTCTTAGGGAGTGCAAAGAGCATGGCCAAACCATTTCCATCTACTCCTCACCGTGATCCCATCCACATATGATACATGAGTAATTTCTCTTATAGTCTCATTTCTAATACTATTCTGCCATTCAACTCCCAATATTCTTCTGAGGGTTTTGTTCTCAAATCTACAAAATCTGGTGGATATTGTGTCATTGTCATACTACGACTCATGTAAAAAAAAAAAAAAAAAAAAAAAAAAAAAAAAATAAGTAAAGCCCAGCTATGTTTAAGTGAGAAAACAAAGGCCTTGAGATCAACAGGGTCAACGGCAGCAGTAAAACATCTAAACTAGACCCACAATCAAGGAATATCTGTAAAGCATTATAAGGAATCACTTGAAGGATTCAAAAGCTCCAAAGCCTTTGTGAAAGCTCAAGGCAATTTACCTACAGAATAACAATTTGGACACTTCTGTCAAACTGTAGCTATAGCAAACTCATTCACCCAATGGACTAACTTCACCAACTCTCCAACGAGTGCATATACTTGTACAACCTCTTCTTGCTAACCTGGAGAGAAAAAAAAAATCCAGTCTCCTGCCTTGAAAAAAAGGGAAAACATTATTTGGGTTTACAGCTCCATATCTAATTTCAGAGAACCGAAAAGAAAACCTAACTACTTTTGTATACAGGCAAAGATGAATGAGGAAGATTGAGTTCTCATTTATCTGCTTACTGTCAAACACACCAGCCAACAGGGCTGCCCTTTCCTTTGAACAGCGAGTAACAGGTAGGTCTAGCTTAAGCAAAGGAGGAACTGTTAAGTCTATTATTATTATTATTATTATTATTATTATTATTATTATAAGCTAAGCTACAACCCTAGTTGAAAAAGCAGTATGCTATAAGCCTAAGAGCTCCAACAGGGAAAAATAGCCCAACAAAGAAGGGAAAAAAAAAATAAAACTACAAGAGAAGTAATGAAAACTTTAAATAAAATATTTTAGAAACAATACCAGCATTAAAATATACCTTTCATATATATAAATAATGAACTTTAAAAAACAAGAGGAAGAGAAATAAGATAAAATAGTGTGCCCGAGTGTACCCTCAGCAAGAGAACTTTACACCAAGACAGTGAAAGACCATGGCACTACCCAAGACTAGAGAACAATGTTTAGATATTGGAGTGTCCTATAAGAGCTGTTTACCATATGTGGGTTGCCCACTATTTATGTTCCTGGGTTTTACCCCAAAGTATTTCTTTTATAGTCAAATCAAACTCCTTTTCAGTTGAAGCATAAAACTCTTGAGCAATTGATCTCAGCTGACGATTGTTATTTCAATTCAATTGGGTTAAGGTAGGTTAGGTGAAATCTGATATACTAAGGTTCCAAAGATGACAATCCCCTTGTTTCTCGAAATAAGCACGTCTACACTCACCAGTGAACCAAGGATTGTCCTTGATTCCGCATTTCAACACACTAGGAGTACGCCAATCAATGATTGATTGATTGAAAGTTTTCTGGCATCCTGACATCTAAGGTCATTGACGGCGACAAATGATTTTGCCCAGATTTTCATTTAAGGAAATAACACGTTCAACCGCTTTAAACAATTGCATACAATTGGCTAAATTGACAATCATTTACTTACGTTCCAGTTTACCAACACTGAATTTTGTCAGGTGTTGATAACCATATTTTGCACTGTAATACGATGTTGAATCAATGGGAAATTATACTGGAGCTATATATATAGCACATATCTGAATTTAGATTTATTGCCATGGAAATTCACAAAATAAGTGTCCATTTCAACTCTTGATATGTGTCAAGAAAATCTGTGTCAAGAAAATCTCTCTCTCTCTCTCTCTCTCTCTCTCTCTCTCTCTCTCTCTCTCTCCATTATCTTCACAGTGATAACATGTGTGTATAAATACCCCTTACCCTCAGTGCAACAACTCTGCAATGGTTATTATCAGTCCCTCAATCAGTCTGTCACTTCTACAAAGTCAGGAAGAGATTGAACCTCTCTCTCTCTCTCTCTCTCTCTCTCTCTCTCTCTCTCTCTCTCTCTCCATTATCTTCACAGTGATAACATGTGTGTATAATGAGATACTTAACACTTCTTCACCCAAGGGGTTAATTACTGTACTGCAATTTGTTCAGTGTACTTTCCTCTTGGTAAGGGTAGAAGAGACTCTTTAGCTATGGTAAGCAGCTCTTCTAGGAGTAGGACACTCCAAAATTAAACCACTGTTCTCTAGTCTTGGGCAGTGCCATAGCCTCTGTACCATGTCTTCCACTGTCTTGGGTTGGAGTTCTCTTGCTTGAGGGTACACTCAGGCACACTATTCTATCTTATTTTTTTTTCTTGTTTTTTTCTTCCTCTTGTTTTTTGAAATGGTGTGGTTGGGCAGGTTTAATAGAAGGGCCGTGGATGCCTGGTGGTTTATCAAGAGGTTGTCTTTTCCTTTTTCTGATTATTTTTCTTCTCAAAACCATCCTTACTGTCCTCCCTTCAGTTGAAGTGGCTATACTGGAGGGTATTTAGCCTTGCATGGTGTATCGGCTCCTCCATGTTGACCAGTTTTCCGACTTTTTACTATAGTCTATGGGTATCATCAATCACTTTGTTTATAATTCTGTACGTATTGTTTTTGTTATAATTCTTGTTAATCTAGTTTTTAAGTATGATGCCTCTTTTTTATTTCTATTAATTCTCATGCTGTCTGGAGACATTGAGCGAAATCCGGGACCAGTACGTCCTAGATTTCGTCAATGTCGTCTTCTGTATTGCAATATTCGTGGTCTTCATGCAAATATCCCAGACCTTACAGTTGCGTCCAGACAGTATGATATTCTTTTGTGCTCAGAAACTTTGGTTTCTAATATGAGGCACTCATCTGAGCTCCTTATAACTGGTTTTAAGAAGCCAATAATGTTGAAACTTGATGCCATCCCTAGGACCAGGGGAATGGCGGTGTATATTAGGACCGAGTACCCTGCTTCTCATAAGTCCTGCTATCAATGTGGATGTCATGAGATTCAGGTAATAAAGTTTGTGGCAGGCATAACAAATTTTATTTGTGTTCGATCTACCGGAATCCAGACATGGATGATTCTATCTTCGATTGTCTCTTACCATTATGGCTAAGATACAAGAAGATGATAGAAAGGCTTATTTTGTCTTTGTTGGTGATTTTAATGCTCACCATAAGGAGTGGTTAAGTTCTATCTCTCCTACCGATCGCCATGGCTTAAGAGCCTCTGAATCAGGCTGTGATCAAATCATAAATGAAGCTACTCACACAGGTCTGGTAATTGCTTAGACCTCGTATACACTGACTCCCCTGGCGTTATAACTAGTAGGGTTGGTTCTCCAGTCGGGACATCTGATCATGCCTTGATTTCATTAATAGTGAAGACTGAGCAGCCTGTCCCTGATATATCATATTCTTGTAAAATTAATATGAAATCCCAAGCAGACTCGAATGGTATTTTACATGATCTTTTGTGCTTGAATTGGTCACAATTATATAATAGTGTAGATCCTGTTGTCCCTTTGAATGAGAATCTAGTCAACATAATTGATAGGCGTATCCCTTCTCGTGTGCTAAGGTACCGAGTGAAGGACAAACCGTGGTTCAATGATGATTGTAGACGTGCTTATTTTGAGAAACAGGAGGCCTATCATCTTTGGAAGGGTAACAGATCAGATTTGACCTGGAAAAACTATACTCAGCTTCGAGCTTTTGCTCAGAGAGTTTATGCCTTAACTGAAAAGGAGTACAATTTAACCATAAAAGAAACACTTTCTGGTACAACTCAGGAACATAAATGGTGGTCTACCCTTAAATATGCACTCTTTGGTATAGATGCAACAGTTCCTCCTTTACTTAAACCAGATGGCTCAGTCACTCACTGTCCAAAGGAAAAGGCAACCCTTTTGGCTGATGTTTTTGACAGTAAACAGAGTATGAAAAACTTGAACTTCCTCATTCCTGTTTTCCTGAGGCTAAACTAACTAGTTTAGCTTTCGATCTCGTGAGATTAAAGCTCTGTTGGTGGACCTTGATGCTTATGGAGGTGTAGACCCAAATGGTATTTTTCCTTTGTTTTTTATGAAGACAGCAGATTTCTTAGCTCCAAAGTATCTGTTATTTTGCGCAAGTTAGCAAGAAGAGGAGCTTTTAGCACTAGTTGGAGAATTGGTAATGTTACTCCTCTATGTAAATGTGTTTGTGGTAGCTCAAGTCCCACTGATTACCGCCCAATTTCCATAACTCCTATATTATCTAAAATTTTTGAACGTCTTCTGGCAAAACGTCTTAATAGGTTTGCTGAAGGTAATCATCTACTCCCTAGTTTGCAATTTGGGTTTCGTAAAGGCCTTGGAGCATGTGATGCCCTTCTTACAATCTCCAATGCAGTACAGAAATCCCTTGATTTTGGTCGGGAAGTTCGTATGATTGGCCTTGATTTTAGTGCTGCCTTTGACCATGTTAATCATGAGGCCCTTGTTTTCAACTGAAACAGTTGGGAGTGGGTGGGTCGTTTCTTATCATTATTATTGATTTTTTAAGTAATAGATCTCAAAGAGTTGTTGTTGATGGGCACCATAGTAATTATAGGAATGTGATATCCGGTGTTCCACAGGGTAGTGTTCTTGGCCCATTACTTTTCATACTATATACACATGACATGTGGTTTGGCCTAGAAAAGAAGCTTGTTGCATATGCAGATGATGCTACTCTTTTTGCATCAATTCCATCCCCTGAATGTAGATCTAGGGTCGGTGAATCCCTTAATAGAGATTTAGCTAGAATTAGTGCATGGTGCAAATTATGGGGTATGAAGTTGAATCCTAACAAAACTCAAAGTATGATTGTAAGTAGGTCAAGGACGGTGGCTCCTCAACATCCGGATCTCAGTATTGATAATGTTTCTTTAAATATGTATGACTCTTTCAAAATTTTAGGTGTGATTCTCGACAGTAAATTTACTTTTGAGAAACATATAAGGTCTGTGTCTTCTTCAATTGCACAAAAAATAGGCTTATTGAGAAAGTCTTTCAAGATTTTCGGTGATCAATCTATTCTGAAGAAGTGTTTTAATTCTTTCATTCTACCTTGTTTTGAGTATTGTTCTCCTGTCTGGTCTTCAGCTGCTGATTCTCATCTTAATTTGTTGGACAGAAACTTACGGTCTATTAAATTTCTTATTCCTGATCTAGATATTAATCTCTGGCATCGTCGTTCAATTAGTTCATTATGCATGTTGCATAAGATTTTTCATAACTCTGACCATCCTTTACATTCAGATCTCCCAGGACATTTACTTTTGAGAAACATATAAGGTCTGTGTCTTCTTCAATTGCACAAAAAATAGGCTTATTGAGAAAGTCTTTCAAGATTTTCGGTGATCAATCTATTCTGAAGAAGTGTTTTAATTCTTTCATTCTACCTTGTTTTGAGTATTGTTCTCCTGTCTGGTCTTCAGCTGCTGATTCTCATCTTAATTTGTTGGACAGAAACTTACGGTCTATTAAATTTCTTATTCCTGATCTAGATATTAATCTCTGGCACCGTCGTTCAATTAGTTCATTATGCATGTTGCATAAGATTTTTCATAACTCTGACCATCCTTTACATTCAGATCTCCCAGGACAATTCTATCCTGTTCGTAATACTAGGCAGGCAGTTAATTCTAATAGCCAGGCCTTCTCCATCATGAGGCTCAATACTACGCAGTACTCTAGAAGTTTTATTCCAGCTGTTACCAAGTTGTGGAATGATCTTCCTAATCGGGTGGTTGAATCAGTAGAACTTCAAAAGTTCAAAGATG
>NC_090734.1:148002816-148005316 GCF_036898095.1 Palaemon carinicauda
CCTCTAGTTTTATCGAGTTACTCCGACTGTAATCTACCTTTTTTTATATTTTACCTTTCTTATAGATGAGGAATCTTTACGTGAAACCTAACTACTCTGTTGTCACTTTTGCCAATATTTTCACCAACTGAAACACTGTATACTAAATTTTCTTTAGTTGTTAGCACAATATCTAGTAAGTTGTTGAGGGAAGAATATGAATCCCTTGAGAGAGAGAGAGAGAGAGAGGAGAGAGAGAGAGAGAGAGAGAGAGAGAGAGAGAGAGAGAGAGAGAGAGAGAGAGGAGAGGGGGGGTGTTAAACACTCCCTCTTCCACCCGAATCCCTAACACGACTCTTTCCTTACAAGTGAAAGTAGGAACTAATCGGATGGTAAGGAGATTAATTTGTCGTTTGATGCAGTCTTAAACAGGAATTTTAATTCACTCCCTCCTTCCTAACAGGCCATCAATCAGAAACCACTTCCCATAGTGGTCTCTATCTTAATTATTCTTTCTTTAATTCAAACCCTTTTTTAATTTCTCAAAGCATTCAATTCTGTTATCCGTAAATTTTTTTTTTTATTTTTTTTTTTATTTTTTTTTTTGTGATTAGACTGCTGGCCAGCTGACCTTTCTTTGACGACTCCCAGTTGACAGTGGCATGCAAGCAACAAATACATAAATGCACGATAATCCATCGTATTATACATCAAGCATTTCAAGTTACGACGACAGGGTCCGCCCTCTTCCATCTTTGCACCCGTTCAATAACCTACAATACTCCATTCTCTCTACAGGACCGAACCTACCTCAACACATTCTTAGCATCTTTTCACACATGCCAACCCCTTTTTCTATTCCTCCTATATATTTTACCATACCTCAATATAACATATTTTCTAACAATAAACATAATACAAAAAAATTCTATATAACTTTGACCTTTCTTCTTTTATTCCCAAAAGTAACACTTACCTCACATAATGGATAATTTGCAAAACAATTCTCAAATCTACTTCTCACTCCAATAATCGATTGAACTTCTAAAGTTCAAACTTCCAGCAAATGTTTTTACGTTGAACAGTTTGACATAAGACTTTTTAAAGTTTATATGTGAAACACTTGTTTTGATGTTGTTACTATTTTTACAATAACCTATTTTAATTGTTCATTATTTCTCAGATCGTTTATTTATTTCCTTACTTCCTTTACTCAATGGGCTATTTTTCCCTGTTGAAGCCCTTGGGCTTATAGCATCTTGCTTTTTTAACTAGAGTTGTAGCTTAGCTAATAATAATAATAATAATAATAATAATAATAATAATAATAATAATAATAATAATAATAATAATAATAAGTATAATAATAACAATATTAATAATGAGAAAAGGTCAGATATGAAGGAAAATGGGATAATGTAAAATTGAATAAATATTGGGATGGCACAATGTGATAAAAACACAGAAAATCTAAACAAGATACTGTATTTACCAGATATAATATCTTAAATATGGGAATAAAACCTATACTTATTAACTTTAAAAACTCGAAAAGTTAATTGCAACGAATATGAAAGAAAAAAAAAAGAAGAGAAATATCACACAAATTAGAAAGTGTAAATCAAAATCCGAAATTTTGGGTTCATTCGAAAAACTTCAGCAATAAAAAAATCTAAAGGTTTAGAAATGAAGCACCATAGCAAAGAAATAAATGCTTCAAGCACTCATATTTTCTGTTCCCAAAAATTAACCTAAGATTTTACAAAATACTGAAATACATCAGAACACAAAATGAATAAAAAGAAGGTATGAAATGACAAGTATAAAAAGGAGGGATGGGTAACTATATCTTAATTTCTGTGGCTTTTGAATAAAAAAAAAAAAGAAAAAAAAATCATCCTGAAAAAAGATCCGATAAAAAAGAGGGGTAAGTACACTATATGTATCTTAATTTCTGTAGTTTTTTAATTTCAAAAAAAAAATCTTTAAAAATCCGATAGTAAAGTACTATAGATAGATAAGTACTATATATCTTTATTTCTCTAGCTATCGTTAAAAAAAAAGAGAAATTATGAAAAAGAGAAAACAAGCCAAGAGACGAAGTAAAAAAAAAAATAATCCTCTAACACCGAAAGGAATCAGCAACCTCTTCATATCTCATCTCATCTCCACGGGGAGCAGCATCTTCACCCTTTCCTTTAAATTACTTACGACTCTCCCACGCATTTAAAAAAAAAAAAAATTAATCCGACGATACTAGATGTGAAACAGGTTTTTCCACTTTGAAAATGCCTATCCATAATATTATCTAGGCACTGACACGTTGTCTGTTACGTAAGAGAGAGAGAGAGAGAGAGAGAGAGAGAGAGAGAGAGAGAGAGAGGAGAGAGAGAGAGAGAGAGAGAGAGAGAGAGAGAGAGAGAGTTATTATTATTATTATTATTATTATTACAAGCAAACCTATAACCCTAGTTGCAAAAGCAGGATGTTAAAAGCCCAAGGGCTCCAACAGGGGAAGATA
>NC_090734.1:148010316-148027816 GCF_036898095.1 Palaemon carinicauda
GCGAGTGCAAATTAGGAAAATAACTTTTTGTGTCAAATCCTTTAACGCACATTCTTCATTGCTCAACAGAGAAGCGAAATGAAGAACTTGTCTAAAGACCATGAAATGGGCTTTGGAGGTGCTGAAGGTCTGAGCCTAGCACAGGCTTTCGGGACTTTATTAAAGATCTCGTTACCTAGGTCGACCTGGAAGGCATATAGAATGGGTCTTGTCAAAGCAGACTTACACGCTGAAATCGTGTTCGCTGCCAACCCTTGACCATGGAGGTGGGGAAAAAGGATAAGCAGAAGTCTGTCAAGATCTCCTGCGGAATCTTCGCCTTGACAAAAGGCCACCCATTTTCTCCAAGATGACTCATATTGCCTTCTAGTAGATTTGCATTTATATTCCTCAAGGAAGTCTATACTGGCTTTCGAAATCCCGAAACGCTTTCTCACCGCTAGGGAGAGAAAAACATGACCTGCAGGGTCCGGGTTTTCTGTAATGAAGCGCAGACAGTTGACTTCTGGACTCGCTGGGTCAGAACTGGATCTGGTAGTGGTACAAACTTCAGCTACAGTTCCAATGCCAGGAGGAACCACACGCTGTTCGGCCACTTGTGGGCCACTATTGCCGCTACCCTTTGAAGGATCTCAGTTTGTTGAGGACCCTCAACAGAAGGTTGTGAGGAGGGAACAGATAAATCTTGGACCATCTGTTCCAGTCGAGGGACATCGCGTCCACTGCTTCCGCTAAGGGGTCCTCGTACGGGGCACGTACAGGGGCAACTTCTTGTTGTCTTTCGTCGCAAAGAGGTCTATCTGCAGTTCTGGGACTGATTCAGAATGAAGGAGAATGATCCTGCGTCTAAGGACCATTCCGACTCTATCGGTGTGAACCTGGATAGAGCGTCCGCTGTCACATTGCGGACTCCTTGAAGGTGAACTGCCGACAGGTACCACTTCTTCTTTTCCGCCAATCGGAAGACGGCCAACATCACCTGGTTGAGAGGTGGTGACCTCGATCCTTGTCGATTCAAGTATCTTACAACTACCTCGCTGTCTATTACCACTTTCTGTGGAACGAATGACACGGGGAGACTTTCTTTAAGGTAAGGAGCACTGCCCTAGCTTCTAGAAAGTTTTATGAGAAAGGTCTTGAATAGCCTGGACCAAGTCCCCTGGACTTTTTTCCGATGAGAGTGACCTCCCCATCCCTCCTTTGAGGCGTCTGAGTGAATCGTCACCGACGGGGGAGGTGGCTGAAGAAGAACCTGACATCTTTAGATGTCTGGCTTGGGACCAAGGCCTGAGAAGAGTACTTAGCCGAAGCGGCTGGTCTTCTCAGATCTCTTCACGCGTTTGATGCATAACTTCTCCAAACTCCGATTGCATCCTTTAGCTGTGCTCTAGCACTGGGTCTGTCACCGAAGCAAACTGGAGAGAGCGCAGTACTCTCTCCTGCTCGTGTCTTGATATCCTTTCGGAATCTTGAAGTCTCTTGACAGAACCCGCTATCTCCTTCCTTTTCTTCGCTGGGGTGGAGAAACGGTGTGACAAAAGGTCCCAGTGGATCTTAGCCACTGGAACTTTTGAGATGGAGAAAGTCGAGACTTTTTCTGTTGATCTTGAAGCCTAGGTACTCTAGGAACTGGATCACTGACTGGAAGCTTGCAAGCATTCTGTCTCGGATGCTGCCCACACCAACCAGTCGTCCAGGTAGGCTACTACCTGAATTCCCTTTAGGCGAAATTGTTTGAGAGCTACGCTCGCAAGCTTCGTAAAAATCCTTGGGGCTATGTTTAGCCCGAATGGCATGGCTCCGAAGGCGTGTAGTCTTCGCTGTAGCCTGAACCCTAGGTAGGGGGAGAGTCGATGGCTAATTGGAATGTGCCAGTAGGCATCTGACAAGTCTATAGAGACGGAATATGCCCTCTTGGGCAGTAAGGTCCTTATGTGTTGCAGTGTTAGCATTTTGAATTTGTAATTCACTTTGAACTTGTTAAGTGGCGACAAGTCCAGAATGACTCTGAGCTTTTCCGAGTCTTTCTTGGGAACACAAAACAGCCTCCCTTAGAAATTGATGGGCTTCACCCTTTTTCTCCAACCGTTCTTGAACGTAGTCCTCCATAACGGGGGTGGAGTGTTGGAAAAAACCGAAGGTACGGGGGTGGAGTGCTGTACCAGCTCCCGCCCAATCCATTCTTGAGTAGGCTGTGGGCCCAGGGATCGAAGGTCCACCGATCCCGAAATTTCAGAAGTCTCCCTCCTACCGGTATCACCTCACTTGGACTGTTGTCCTGAGGTCTTGCCTTCCTGACCACGACCACCCCTAAATCCCCTTCCCCTTGAGGAGCGTCTAGACGAGCCTCTGGCTGCTCCTCTAGGCTTTGCTCGGAAGGAAGTAGACTGCCCTTCGAACGCTGGGGTGAATGCCGTGGACTGTGTCGACACGGCCTGGGGTACCCACTGAAAGGTGGTCGGGGTTTGTGCCACGATCTGGGGCACTGGGGGCAATGGCAATTGCAGTTGCTGTTGCTGTCTAAGAGGCTTGGCTGGCCGAGACGGTAGCCTAGTCCTCATAGTCTTCCTCTTTGGTTGAGGACCCTCATCCGGGGAAGACTTTCTTTTGATAGCCAGGTCCCACTTCTGGAGAAGGTTTCTATTCTCCAAGGTGGCTTTATCAAAAACTTCTTTGACCAAGTCGGTAGGGAAAAAGGTCTTTTCCCCAAATGTTGGAGGAGATTAGTTTCTTTAGCTCGTGCCTCACTGTAGCCGAGGTAAACACGAACTCCCTACCAGCTCTCCTTGCCTTGACGAAGCCATAAAGGTCCTTCGTCACTGTGGCCAGATGAGGCTTGGCCACTACCATGAACATTTCATGGACCTTGGGGTCACTTGCCATCGTCTCGAGAGTAGTCTGAAGAGACATTGAGGCAGTCAGTCTTTCTTTTGTATCGAGCTCACTTCGCAAAAGAAAGTCAGACAGCTTAGGGGGGTCCTTGCCGAACTGACGTCCGGCAATATCAGCCTCCAACTTTCCACTTAGAACGTAAGATGGACGTCCTTCCAATCTTTGTGGTCCATAGGCAGGGCCAGCGACAAGGGTTTACACTCCTCTAGGGAGGGGCAAGACTTGCCGGCCTCGATTGCTTTTAGTACAGCCAGAAACCCTTTCTGTAAAAAGGGGGAAGGCTCTAGTAGGCGAGGACACAAAGGAAGGGAGCTTCCTATTCAATGCAGCTACCTTTGAGTTAGAGAAGCCCCTCTCTTTCATCGAAGATGAAAGTAGAGCTTGAGCCTTAGCATGGTCATCACTATGACCTCCTTCGGCTCTGCCTCCTCCTTTGAAGCTGGTTCCTTCCTCAGCCGGACATAACAGTCCGGATATGGTGCCTTGCTGGGCCAGAATTCCACCCTCCAGGGGAACTGAGCCCAGCATATCCGAGATGACGATCTTTCCAGTCGTCATCGACATGTGCTCAGCATACCTCCATGGGTTAGCATCCGAGCACAAAGGAAGGTCTTTCACATTGAGCTTTTCTGGGGCCCATGTGATTCTGCAAGGCACTGCATTCGCAGTTCCATTGCAGCCGCCTTCTCCTGATTCTCCTTCTGCATTTGTTGGATCATTCCAACAATAGAAGAGAGGGCCTGTCCCAGCTCTACTGGGAGACCGGCCGATGTAGAGGGACTTGAACTTCATCCTGGGCTTCTGCAAGGAGGTCTTCCTCCTGACACCCGTCCACATCAGATATCCTGTCATTTAGCTAGATGTCTTGCATCGCGACCGCGACTTCAGCATCCACCTGGATCTGAACATAGGGGATCTCCTCTTGAGGCTGGGGAATCACTGCCTCAGCTGATGCCTTAGGGAAAAGATACGCCCTCATCTTCTCACTTGGAAGATAAGGGCCAGAAGTGTACTTTTGGAAGCCCCTTACCCAGGTACGAAGCTTCTTCCTAGCTATTTAAATGTCTCATTAATCAGGTTAGTGCACACAGTACATACCTGAGGGTCCCAATACCGGAGATCATCCTTGGAGACAGCGTATGCTGCGTGTCTCCTACAAAACTCATGTCCGCAGAGGTTCTTGCTGCTGACATTGCAGAAAGCACTTCCCCACTTCGGAGTGTCCTTCTGTAAAGAGAAGAAATTTCCATGAGTATCAAGTGAACTATGTATCACTGGATATGCATAGTATAGCATAACAATTCATAAATGAAAGACACACACTTGTGTTTCCCTCACAACCCATTGTTGCAGCCTTCCAGATAATAAAATCAAAAAATTGGTTTATCTCTACTAGAGTAACCAATGCAAGGTTTCCATAGGAAACAGGTGGAGCTCACACCTAGGCAATGATTTTAAAATCCTGGATAATAGACGGGGAAGAACTCTGCTTCCTGTCTGAGGGCAACAGCAAAGGGCTGTGTAAGAAAACACAATAGTGTTAGAAGATACAGTGCTGTACCTAAACTTTTACTATAGTTTTCTTCTTACTGTATATGCTATACAGAAGAATACTAGTACAGTATAGGAGGATGTGTGCCGGCCTGCCTTTGCCGGCCGGCACACACCACAATTAGCTTTAAAGTATACTACTTAACAGCTATAGGGCGGCAGCCCTCTGGTTCAAATGCCTGTGCCGGCGGCAGCAGCTGCCGGCCAGCAACAGCCAGTGTTGGCCGGCAATGATTGCCGGCCAGCAACTACACAAGGTAGTACCCAGCTGCCGGCCACACTCTTGGTGACCGGCAGACAAGGACTGACATAAGCCGGCCGGCAAAGGTACGAGACCGATGCCAGCCGGCAGCAAAAGAACCAGAAGACTACCCCTGCCCGGCTGCCGGCCTCATAGGCCGGCTGCCGGGACAGGTACAGCACTAGAAGAAAAAAGAATGGATGCCGGGATAAGAGTGTACACGACCCCCAAAGCCCGGCAACCGAAAGAGTGCATATAAGGAAGGGGAGAAACTTAATTCAGGCTTCCTTGACCAATGCCGTCCGGCTCTGTCGGCAGGCATGGATGAGGGACCAAGAGAGGTCCGGGCAGCACTCGAAAACATAAGACCCTTGCCGGCCAGCATCTCAGCCGGCCGGCAATGGCCTTAGTCAATTCCATATCCCAACCTATACTAGGTCCAGAAGTAGAATGACGTACAGTACAGTAATACCCCTGCCAGCCAGCTCTGCCGGCCGGCAAGGTACAGTACAGTAATGGCAAGGCCATTACGGAGATAGAGGGGGAAGGGACAAAAGGGTCCTGCCAACCTTGCTTTAGTGACAGATCACCCGCAGCCAAGAACTCTGTCTTAGCCTAAGGGAGATCTAAGGGAAAGGGCCAGCAATACTTGCCAGCTTCCCAAAGCACCAAAGCAAGGAAGGCGTTGCTATTCCCAAGGGAAGATTTTATCCTCCCCAAGAACAGCAACAGGACTTAGTCTGGTCGATCACAAAAGGAGGAATCATACTACAGAAACCTTCGATAGTGACCTAAGGGAGCTAAGCTCCCTTTATAAGTGTTAGGTCAGCGAGGGGAACTCTGCCCCAAGCCAGACAACACGGACTCAGACTAAAAAACTCTGTTGTTCTGTCCCTCTTTGAACCAGACTCTGCTGGAACAGGAAGGTACAGTAACACCCTAGTATAGTTTTATCGAAAATAAATTCGGAAAAAACCACTTAGGGATAAGCCCAAGGCTTAAACAGAGGGAAAGGGATTGCATACCTTCTCCGAAGAAAAGAAAGCAACCGGGGAGAATAATAAAGTATACTAAGGCTCCATAAGCAATTAACCTAGGCACCAAGAGAATCGATTACCTAATTCACCGAAACTCTCACGTATACAATCTTGGAAATATTCCACACAGTCTAAAATGTATAAAAAATAGCCTAAAGCTTTAATAAACTTTTAATTACACTCGGAAAAACCAAAATCATGCATTAAGTACTAGGACCAAACGACTAGGCTACATGGCCTAGCGTAGGCCAGAATGGCGAATACTTCGCCAAATAATACTAAGCACGAAAGGAAATCCTATGTAAAGCTAAATAGCTAAAATTTATTAAGCAAAACAACCAGGAATGTCACTCTGACTAACTAATTTATACCTAGCGAGTGACAGTGTCCAGGACACCTCTGGTAGGCTACGGCTCTTGTATCAAAGATTAATCCTATTAATCACTCAAAATTTTACCAAGAGCCTACATTTATACATAACAGACACTATACTCAACTTATCCGAGGCCAACGAAGACGGAGAAGCCATGAAAAGTTGAATAAATCCAAGATTTGCGAGAAAAACAGGAAAAAACACCGAGTTGTTAAGCTACGCAAAAAGGAATGTAGATGGCGCCAGGATTGGCGCCAGGCACGCATACGAATCGGGGGATTGGGAGGCCTTGGGAGCGGCTCCCCCCTTTTTCTTCCCGAATTCGTATCTCGTCAATCTCCCTCTTACGAGACGAATCTCTATTTAGGTAGTAGATTGCCATGTGACGTGTCTAGAATACGTCCTCTGATATGTCGCGATATCCCTTTCACGAGGGATACTCGCTCCAGGAGTTAGAATTCTGGTACCTTAAGGTAAATTCTCTGGGAATATCGCCGTAGTTGTAATATACCCTAGGAAGCTACCCTATAGGAACTTCCATCAGGACGACATGGCTTGAGCCCAAAAATATATATATATATATATACATATATACACACGTGTATATATATATATATATATATATATATATATATATATATATATATATATATATATATATATATATATATATAAAAGGTATCAGTATTTTGGTCAAGCAATCTCATGAAGTTGATACCGATTAAGGCTTCAATACTATGCAAACTTTTGACAGGCCAGGTAAAATGATAAAAGAATTTGACGATCTAAAATCTCCCATTGGAGAGTTATTAACCCAAGCACTGGTATCCATTTAACCCCAAACATTACGAATATCAAATCTGGGTTCTACCACCAACACCCAAGGGAAAAAAAACAGAGAAGGGGTAAGCGAGTAACCCGACCAATTAAATTAATCAATTATTCGAATACTTATGAATAATGGATAGATAATTTAAATTTCTAGAATGTGGCCTCACACTGCAATACGGTGATAGCAGTGGCATATTTTGGAGGTTTCAATATCATGACCTGTCAATCTACTTCAGGTAGCAACGTGCTCCTGAAGAGCCAGGATGGGAGGGGGATTAGTGTTAAAGACATGGGTCCTGGGGGAGGGGATACTCCCCCCCCCTTTTTTTATCTCTTTCATCCTTCCATCTTTCCCTCCTATTCCCTTCTCACTTTCCCTGCTGGCTGGGTGGCGGAATTGTAGATATGTGTATAAGTATTCGTGTACATTTTTAAATATGACTGTTTACTTATCTATTTGCACTTACAATCATATATATATATATATATATATATATATATATATATATATATATATATATATATATATATATATATATATATACTATATATATATATATATATATATATATATATATATATATATATATATATATATATATATATATATGTATATATACATATATGCATATATATATATATATTATGATATATATATATATATTATAATATATATATATATACTGTATATATATAAAAGAATTTATTGATATATGTTTATATACAGTATATATATATATATATATATATATATATATATATATATATATATATATATATATATATATATATGTGTGTGTGTGTATCTGTGTAAAATAATTTTTTATTAATATATGTTTATATATATATTATACTGTATATATATATATATATATATATATATATATATATATATATATATATATATATATATACATATATATAAATTAATAAATAATAAACATTCATACACATACATACATGAACATATTTATACATACATACATTGTACATGGATGGGCCTTTATAAATTACATACTGTATACAGCCTGAAACTCCAAATGTTTAGCATTCCGGATGAAACAAATGTTCGCGAAAGTGTATCAGTAAACAGCTTGTAAACTTTATTTCTACATAGCTTATTATTATTATTATTATTATTATTATTATTATTATTATTATTATTATTATTATTATTATTATTATTATTATGATGATGATATAAGCTACAATCGGAGTTGGAAAACACGATGCTATAAGCCCAAGGGCTCTAACGGGGAAAATTTCTCATTGAGGAAAGGAAATAAGGAAACAGATAGAATAGTATGTTTGAGTGTACACTCAAGACAATGGAAGACCATGGTAGAGAGGCTATGGCACTACTCAAGATTAGAGAACAATGGTTTGATTTTGCAGTGTCCTCATAGAAGAGCTGCTTACCATAGCTAAAGAGTCCCTTCTACCCTTTCGAAGAGGAAAGTAGCCACTGAACAATTAGATAGCAGTAGTTAACCCTGTGAGTGACAGACTTTTTGGTGTATGTGTAGGCAAAGGAAAAATAAACCGTAACGAAAGAGGGATTCAATGTTGTACTAGCCGGCAAGTCATTGGATCCTATATGATACTAGCAGTAGTTTCCAAACAATGTTTTCCAGAATGGTGAGGCCCTGAGAGAGAGACTTTATTGTAAAGACTCCTCATCTTAGAGTTTTTTGAGTAAGACATTCTGAGAGGATTCTGTCTTTTCATTTTTTGACGAAGATATTCTCAGAACAGACATCTTTTCTTAATTATTTTGACAAAGATATTCTCAGAGCAGACATCTTTTCTTAATTATTTTGACAAAGATATTCTCAGAACAGACATCTTTTCTTAATTAATTTGACAAAGATATTCTCAGAGCAGACATCTTTTCTTAATTATTTTGACAAAGATATTCTCAGAGCAGACATCTTTTCTTAATTAATTTGACGAAGATATTCTCAGAGCAGACATCTTTTCTTAATTATTTTGACAAAGATATTCTCAGAACAGACATCTTTTCTTAATTAATTTGACGAAGATATTCTCAGAACAGACATCTTTTCTTAATTATTTTGACAAAGATATTCTCAGAACAGACATCTTTTCTTAATTATTTTGACAAAGATATTCTCAGAGCAGACATCTTTTCTTAATTATTTTGACAAAGATATTCTCAGAACAGACATCTTTTCTTAATTATTTTGACAAAGATATTCTCAGAGCAGACATCTTTTCTTAATCATTTTGACGAAGATATTCTCAGAACAGACATCTTTTCTTAATTATTTTGACAAAGATATTCTCAGAACAGACATCTTTTCTTAATTAATTTGACAAAGATATTCTCAGAGCAGACATCTTTTCTTAATTATTTTGACAAAGATATTCTCAGAACAGACATCTTTTCTTAATTATTTTGACAAAGATATTCTCAGAGCAGACATCTTTTCTTAATCATTTTGACGAAGATATTCTCAGAACAGACATCTTTTCTTAATTATTTTGACAAAGATATTCTCAGAACAGACATCTTTTCTTAATTATTTTGACAAAGATATTCTCAGAGCAGACATCTTTTCTTAATCATTTTGACGAAGATATTCTCAGAATAGACATCTTTTCTTAATTGTTTGGAAAAAGACATTTTTTTGGGAGCAGACTTTCCTGAAAGTTGCATTCTTTATGTTTCTGTATTGCGGCACATTTCAAATCAGTCACGATTTCGGGTTCTTTAAAAATATACTTATTTTTTAATCGAAACTTTCCTAACCTTTTTTGTAAGTCTTAGTTTGTATTTTTAATTCAAAAATGCACGAACAGCTTTAAAGATTGTAGTATTTGTTGTAGAGAGTCTTCTTCACGTTCAGTGCATAGTCTTCACTAGATTTGGCCAGTCCTTGGATGGGTTACCGCAATTGAATACCAGATGTCTTAACTCCCTTTCTAAAACTCAAGCAGTCAGTAAGTCTTTTTCATTCTCATAAATGTCTTTGTCTTATTCTTAAACAGGAAGCGAATTTCTATTCTTTCATGACATCCCTTTTTATAGCCCCATTATATCTTCTGTGATTGGTGACACTTATAATCCACATACATGTTAAGAATGTGTCAAACATTCAGGCGCTAAAATGTTCTTGATCTATCGGCACCTCTGTGTGATCATTTTCCCCCTGGAGGTTTGTTGACGGTTCACCATTGAGGATGATATGGTTGTAAAGATTTCATTATTAGATTCATTTACTTCCTCAAAGTACAAATATCCCTTCTACATTTACTTCCCTAAAGTACAATAATCCTTTTTATATATACTTCCTTAAAGAATAATTATCCTTTCTACATTTACTTCCTGAAAGTACAATTACCCTTTCTACATTTACTTCCTTAAAGTACAATTATCATTTCTATATATACTTCCTTAAAGTACGATTATCCTTTCTACATTTACTTCCTTAAAGTACAATTATCCTTTCTTCATTTACTTCATTAAAGTAAAATTATTTTTTCTACATTTACTTCCCAAAAGTATAACTATCCTTTCTACATTTACTTCCTTAAAGAATAATTATCCTTTCTACATTTACTTCCTGAAAGTACAATTACCCTTTCTACATTTACTTCCTTAAAGTACAATTATCATTTCTATATATACTTCCTTAAAGTACGATTATCCTTTCTACATTTACTTCCTTAAAGTACAATTATCCTTTCTTCATTTACTTCATTAAAGTAAAATTATCTTTTCTACATTTACTTCCCAAAAGTATAACTATCCTTTCTACATTTACTTCCTTAAAGTACAATTATCCTTTCTACATTTACTTCCTGAAAGTACAATTACCCTTTCTACATTTACTTCCTTAAAGTACAATTATCCTTTCTACATATACTTCCTTAAAGAATAATTATCCTTTCTACATTTACTTCCTTAAAGTACAATTATCCTTTCTTCATTTACTTCCTTATCGTACAATTATCCTCTTTACCTTTTTTTCCTTAAAGTACAATTATCATTTCTATATATACTTCCTTAAAGTACGATTATCCTTTCTAAATTTACTTCCTTAAAGTACAATTATCCTTTCTTCATTTACTTCATTAAAGTAAAATTATCTTTTCTACATTTACTTCCCAAAAGTATAACTATCCTTTCTACATTTACTTCCTTAAAGTACAATTATCCTTTTTACATTTACTTCCTTAAAGTACAATTATCCTTTTTACATTTACTTCCTTAAAGTACAATTATCCTTTTTACATTTACTTCCTTAAAGTACAATTATCCTTTTTACATTTTCTTCCTTAAAGTACAATTATCCTTTCTACATTTACTTCCCTCAAAGTAGAATTATTCTTTCTACAGTTACTTTCCTTAAAGTACAATTATCCTTTCTACAGTTACTTTCCTTGAAGTACAATTATCCTTTCTACAGTTACTTTCCTTAAAGTACAATTATCCTTTCTACAGTTACTTTCCTTGAAGTACAATTATCCCTTCCACAGTTACTTTCTTTAAAGTACAATTATCCTTTCTACAGTTACTTTCTTTAAAGTACAATTATCCTTGCTTCACATGAATATCATAATCTAACCTGGAAAATTTAGTTTCAGAGTTATTTACAACATACATTGTAAGCTGAAAGATTGTGTTAAACCATTTTATCTTTCAACTGTTCGTAGAAAAGCTAATAATAGAAACCTATTGCTTGAAATTGGTCGAGGAAAATATGGCTATACTTTTTAAATAAATTATCACGAAAAAAAAGTTATAGTTTTGTAATACTTTTGATCTTGATGCATTAGTGAGATAAAATGGCCTTATCAGTGCTACATAGTGGCAGTGGAACGTAAGAAAAATATGAGAAAAGTAAAATTCTTGTTGAGAACTTGCTTATCAATGCATGCATTAGATATTCAGTTTGGTATGCTTTTAGATTAGAATTGTTTATAACTTATTGATACTTTGTTCAGAGGAAAAAAATTGAGAAAATGGTGGGTGAAATTAGTGATAAAATAGAGACGAAATAAATTATTTATTTTCTTATGTAAGATCTATTAGAAAACTTTCAGTTACCTGAACAAATAGGTTATAAGTATTTATGCTCCCCAGTTTATATCCTATAACATTTAGTCATTCAATTCGTTTATGTGAATAAATTAAGTTTAATTCATCATGCCAGAAGTGATGCTACAACAATAGATAAGGGATAAGTTAAAGTAATTTGAAATTAAATACTTTATTATAATATAAAATTTATACAAATAACCAAATCAAAATTAAAGTCATCAACAAATTAATTTCCTTTTAAATCCCAAGATTTACTTGTTCCTTAAAAATAAAAGCCTTTAACTAAGTGCGTGAGAAAATTAATCCTTTCTAAAAAAATAACCGATGTCATTTGACTTCAGAATCATATATCTAGTGAAACTTAACAGAAAAAACATATCCTTGATAATTCTTCCTATTCTATCCCATGATTATTCAGTCCATCTTTTTCTTCGATGCATTTTTCAGCAACGCTCCTCATTCTGTTTTCATCTTTATTCAGTTCAGAAACTTCTCTTTCCTTATTTAACAGCTGTGCTTTCAGATCGGCAATCTGGACGACTAATTCTCCATTAGTGTGTTCAATCCGGTGCACCTTTTCCTTCAAGATGTTTTCTTGACCAACCAGGGCTGCTCTCTGTAGACTACGTTCCCTCAGTTCGATTTTCAACTCCTCAATCTGTTTCCCATAGTCATCCAACTGCTGAGCCTGACGACGATCTTGTTCTTCAACGTTTGTTTCAACAGCGTTCTTCAAAGTTTTGAGTTCTTCTCTCATCTTCCCAATTTCAATTTGAACACCTCTTATCGGTGTTTGAATCTCCGCTGCTTGCATGAAGGGGACATTGGACATCTGGATTGCTTCTGTCTTTTCTCTTAGCATATACACTTTATGGTTCAAGGCCGCTATTTCCAACCTCTTTCTATCTTCAAGTTTCCTCAATAACTCCTCGAAATGATGCTCATTGTCTTCTTTCTCCTTGCTGAAGCGAGCCATTTCTTCATGCTTTTCCAGTTGATTCTTCAAATCCCGAATCTCCTGGATGAGGGCAGCATTTTCTGTTGTCAGAGTTATGATGTTCTCATGAAGTTTGATGTTTTCCTCAATGTGTTTCTGGAGCAGTCGTCTGAATTCAGGAGGCTGGAGAGATTGCTTGATCGGGAACTGGTTGCATGATTTTTGCACTTGCATTTCCTGAAGCTGCTTTTGCAAAGCAGCATTTTCTTCTGCCAGATTTTCCAATTTCTTCTTCAAAAAAACTATGCCATCAACAACGGCTCTCCGCCTGAAGTCTCCCAGCAACCGCGGGGAAGGAAATTCCTTCTGCCACATCTGGTTCAGAAACCTCCACAGATTATCCAGGAATTGTTGATGCTCCGGTAATCCTGCCATTCTTTAATAGTTTCAACTGTTTCTTAGCGGCTTTGGTGAGCGTCTAAAAATTTCTTTCGTCTTGAAAGGAATTATGTTAGCTGTTCTCCAAAGCCTTATATACGATTTCATTCTGAAATTACGTCGTGAAAATTAGTAGAAATATCCGCTAAGGAATTTAAATCGCCGAAATTTGAAGATTTTTTTTATTAATCGAAAATTATATTGAATTATGAAAAAAAGACTTTTCGTTAGTATTTCGGTCTTTGCTAGATCGAAATAATCCGAAGGCCCATACCATTCCATCTAAAATCCTTTTACCTTTAATAACACTTCTGATTGGGTAGAGGTCTGTTCTTAGATAAAGCACCATTAATCTACACTAACTGTCAGTAAAGTGTTATTAGAATTAATGGCTTATAGGAGCCACTTCTAGTTATTCTGGGAAATACATTTATGTTGAGCTGGTTCCTCTCACTACAAAATATTATTTGGAAACAAAGTTTCCAAACAGTTTTTGACATACACTTTTCTATTAGTTTGCAAACGCTTTCCAGACAGTTTCTTGATAAACACATTTACTTAAAGTTTGCTGACAGTTTTTTGGCAAACACTTTCCTAATAGTTTGCAAACGCTTTCCTGACAGGTTCTTGACAAACACTTTACGAACAGTTTGCAGATAGATTCTTGACAAACACTTTCCTGACAGGTTCTTGACAAACACTTTACGAACAGTTTGCAGACAAATTCTTGACAAATACTTTCCTTACAGTTCACAAACACTTTACTTACCGTTTACAAAAAGTTTACAGACAGTTTTTTTTTTTGGCAGACAATTTGCAAACGGCTTCAAGACAGTTTCTTGACAAATAGGTTGCAGATAGTTTTGTGCCATACACTTCCAAACAGTCTCTTGGTAAACATTTTCCATATAGTTTCTTGGTAAACACTTTCCAGATCGTTTCTTTATAAACTCTTTCTAGATAGTTTCTTGGCAAATATTTTCCAGACAGTTTCTTGGTAAACTCTTTCCAGACAGTTTCTTGGTAAACTCTTTCCAGACAGTTTCTTGGTAAACACTTTCCAGATCGTTTCTTGGCAAACAGTTTCTTGGTAAACAATTTGAAACTGATTGTGTCAAATACTTTTCAAACAGATTTTTGGTAAAAACTTTCCACATAGGTTGAATGTTTTTTTTTTTTTTTGGGCAAAGACATTGCAAACAATTTCAAAGCAAACACTTTCTAAGGTTTGCAAACATTTAAATAGTTTCTTGTTAAACAGTTTGCAAACAGCTTCTTTCAAATCACTATCCAAGCAGTTTGGAAATAGTTTCTTGGTTAACACTCTCCAAACAGTTTCTTGGTAAACACTATTCAAAAAGTTTTGATATACTTTTCAAACAGTTTGAAACCGTTTCTTGGCAAGCACTTTCCAATCAGTTTGCTACTCTTTCCAAATAGTTTCAAACAGTATTTTGGCTATCAATTGCATGGTAATCACTTTTCAATCGGTATGCAGTTTCTTGGTTAACACTCTCCTAACAGTTTGCGAACAGTTTCTTGGCCAATACTTCATAAACCGTTTGTAAAGAGTTTCTTGGGAAACACTTTCCAAAAAGTTTCCTGACTGACACTTTCCAAACAGTTTGAAATGGTTTCTTGGTAAACATTTAGTATACAGTTTCATGACAAATACTTTGCAAACAATTTGAAGCACTTTCCAAACAGTTAAAAACAGTTTCTTGGCAAACATGTTCCATACAGTTTGAAACAGTTTCTTGGAAAACACTTTCCAAACAGTTACATGACAAACACTTTCCAAACAGTTTGCAAACAGTTTCATGGTAAACACTTTCCACACAGTTTTATGGCAAATAATTTCTAAAGAATTTGCCAACAATTTCTTGGTAAACACTTTCCAAACAGTTTGCAAACAGTTTCTAAACAGTTTGAAATAACTTTTTGGCAAACACTTTCCAAAGATTTCCATGGCAAACACTTTCCAAACAGTTTGCAAACAGTTTCTTAATGAGCACTTTCTAAACAGTTTCTTAAAAAAACACTTTCCAAACAGTTTCATGTGAAACACTTTCCAAGTAGTTTGCTTAAAATATTTTTTTTTTGGTAAACACTTTCTAAACAGTTCACATACAGTTTCTTGGCAAACACTATCCAAACAGTTTCGAAACAGTTTCTTGTCAAACACTTTTCAAACAGGTTCGAAACAGATTTCCAACAGTTTCTTGTCAAACACTTTCCAAACAGTTTCTTGGCAAACACTTGCCAAACTGTTTTCAAACAGTTTCTTGTCAAACACTTTTCAACCGGTTTCTTGTGTAACACTTTCCAAACATTTTCTTGGCAAACACTTGCTAAACAGTTTTCAAACAGCTTCTTGTCAAACACTTTCCAAACAGTTTCTTGTCAAACATTTTCCAAACAGTTTTCAAACAGTGTCCTGTCAAACACTTTCCAAACAGTTTCTTGGCAAACTTATCAAACAGTTTCTTGGCAAACTTATCAAACAGTTTGTTGTCAAACACTTTCCAAACGGTTTCTTGGCAATTACTTGCCGAACAGTTTTCAAACCGTTTCTTGTCTAACACTTTCCAAACAGTTTCTTGGCAAATGCTTCCCAAACAGTTTCTTGTCAAACACCGTCGAAGCAGTTTCTTGTCAAGCACTCTCCAAACAGTTTTTAAACAGTTTCTTAACCAACACTCGCCAGTCAGGTCGCCTGTTGGTGCTGAAGCCTCTGTGTTTTCCTTGGCAGTTTCAATACTATCGGGGAAGCAGACGAGGTGGATGAAGAAGTTTTAGGAAAAGGAGCGTGTAAGATTTTGCACGTTCAATACTGTTCGCTGGTTTTTCTTTCTACTTTCATGAAAACTTTCTCCTGGGAGTATTTAAAACTATTTCATTCATCACTGCTTTCTATATATATATATATATATATATATATATATATATATATATATATATATATATATATATATATATACATACATACATACATACATACATACATACATACATACATACATACATACATACTATATATATATATATATATATATATATATATATATATATATATATGTATGTATGTATATACACAAACATACAATGTTGTTAGTAAACAAGTTAGGCTTCAAAAAAACACTCCTGGAACATTTCAAAAACAGCAAAATTGATTTTGACAGAAAACTTCCACACGGTGGTATACGTACAGATTTCGAACGCAATTTTCGATTTTTTGCTCAATAACGCAACTGATTAGGTGAACGTATTGCCCAACCGCGTAATAACCCATTTCGATCTACCTAAAATGCAAATCCAATTCTTGTCGGCAATTATGCAAAAGCAATTATTCTGCGTAATTCTGCGTAAAGAAGTTACTGGCACATCCCTAGTGGTCCCCCCCCCCCAAAGAACCCACAAAAAAAAGGCGTGTCGGATCCCTTTGAAGCTTCTACCATATTTCGCAAAAAGGGGGGTTTGGGGGCAGAGATATTTCGATTGTTCATAAAAATGAAAAACAAAATATAAAAAAGAACTGTTTTCTCATTTGTATTTCCCATTACAAGGGCTTTTGTTCAATACGAAATAAAACAATAGAATTGCGAAGTCCAAAACACGAGAGATCTTTTTTTTTTTTCGAAGGGGGGCAACTCCTGCTCCTAAAATGGAGATGGACATGTGCTCCACCATTGTCTTTTCTTTTTCTTTTTTATCCTTTTTTAATATTTATGGAAAACGAATCCATTACAAAACAGACGTTTCACACCAGACAAGCAAAAACTGAGATCAGAACAATGACGAGGATTTTGGTGGCTACGTCCTTTGTCGGAACCGATGCAAATTTTGTTGATTGGGACACGTTCTTAACAAGATGGGAAGGGGGGGAGAGGGGAGAGGGATGGGTAAGGGGGTATGGGCGCACGTCCGCCTGTGACAGATGACATAACGTCACTCATGTGACGCATAGTATTAGCCCTCAGACGCAACACAGCAGCTGGATGTGTAATAACGTAAATGAGGAGAAAGTATACCTTTCACGTCCATTGACTGATTGGTCGCGTAGCCTTAACCTTGCGTTGCAATATACAAAATGGTGGTGATTATTATTTGGAATTATGTTCACATAATACGA
>NC_090734.1:148032816-148035316 GCF_036898095.1 Palaemon carinicauda
ATATATATATATATATATATATATATATATATATATATATAAACTTACAGTAGAGAGAGAGAGAGAGAGAGAGAGAGAGAGAGAGAGAGAGAGAGAGAGAGAGAGAGAGAGAGAGAGAGAGATATTCCTCTCATTACTAATGCCTTTCGCTTCCCATCAAACAAAAAACTCAGCCTCTCCCATCCACCATCACTACCTCCCCCTCCCCAACAACTTAAAAATCAAATTAATATTAGAAAACCTCTTTATCTCATTCTTAAGGTGGTCTCCAGAACTCTCTCTTTTCTCTCTCTCTCTCTCTCTCTCTAGCCTTAGACCTACCCTACCTTACCTTAAATCCCTCTTACCCTCAATCTTCCTTCTTACATTACCATTTTCTTTTCAATTCCTACCTTTCCATTATCAGTCTCAATTCTATTCCTGCCCCCACACCCGGTTCCCACTTCTCGTCATTGTTAATTAATTTCAATTCACCTTTTCATATTTCCCTTTGTCATCTCTCTTCCTCTTTCTTCTGTATTTCTCCTCCCTCTATATACTCTCTCCCCTACAAAAAAATCCCCCCTCCTCTCTCTCATCTTTTCCCGTCCCTCAATTTCCTACAATCCCGTGCATAAATCCCCCTACCTCAATTTCCCTCTCCTAAAAAAATATCCTCCTTCCTCTGTGAACAGAACAAAAATTCTAATAAAGGAAGATGGGAGGAAGTAAAATACCTTAGGACAGATGAAAATAGTTTAAGAGAATATACAACAAGAGTAGAGGAAATTGTAAGAGATAGACAAATAGACAGAATAGAAGGAATGGATCTGATAATAAAAGAGGCTGCAGAAGAAAAATTGGCAAGAGTATATAAAAGGAAAGTTCTTGATGAAGAAAAGGTACATGAGCAACCCTGGATGAACGATGAAATAAGAAATGGCATCAAGGAAAGGAAGGATTTAAACAGAAAGAAAAGAAATGAATCCAACATCGAAGTAAAAAATGTATTAGAAGAGAGATATGATCAAAAGAAGAGGGAAGTGCAAGAAATGATAAAGAAGGAAATTACTAGATTTGAAAAAAAGGTAACAGAAGAAATAAAAATGGATAAAAATAAAAAACTCTGGGAGAATATTGATAGAATAAGGAACAGACAGAAAGCCTATGGCAAAGTTATACAACTTTACGGAGAACAAGGAAATAAGCTAAATAAGGAAGAAACAAAAGAGGAATTAATCAAGTACTGGAAAACTATATATTGTAAACATGAAAATAAAATAGACTCAGTTTGGAATGAAGAAAAACAGATAGAATATGAAAATGAAATAGCACATCAGGAATATACAACAAGAATAGATGAATATAATATCCCGGACATACTTAGGGAACACTATGACCTTGTAATGGTGACAAAAGAGAAAATAAAACCAATGAAAAATCCAAAAATCACAACAGAAAAAGTAAAGAATTGCCTGGGAAAATTAAAGGCAAAAAAAGCGGCAGGACCAGATGGCCTAAAACCCAAACTATATAAGGCACTAGGAAAAAGCAAAATATGTCTTGAAACCTTACAGAAATGTTATCAAAATGAGATGGACGAAAAAGAAAAACCAAATATGTGGAAGAAGTCAAGAACAAAGATGATTGAAAAGAAAAGAAGGCCAATGGCAAAAGACTCAAGACCCATAGCTCTATTAAATATTTCTTATAAAATATTCATGATGATGGTGAAAGAGGAAATAGAAAACCACATAAGAATGAATGAAGAAGACAATGAATGTCAAGCAGGATTTACAGGTGGAGGCAGGATAGAGGACAATATCTATATATTACAGTATTGTGTGGAAGAGAGCTATAGTAACAAGAAACCTCTAATAGTAACTGCGATAGATTTTAGCAAAGCATTTGACTCTGTAAAAAGGGAGGTATTAATAGAAGTTTTAAAAGAATATAAAATTAACACCAAAATCATAAGTGCAATTGCAAATATTTATCAAGGAGATACTACGGGCATTGACTTAGGAGAAGGTATAGAACAAGAAATGGAGGTTACGAGTGGAATTAAACAAGGTTGCACAGGATCAACTTCACTTTTTAAACTGATTACGTATATTGTCATGAAGAAAATAGAAGAGGAAGGAAACGGTTTCAGAAATCAATTAATAAAGATAGAATCATTATTTTTTGCAGATGATGCCTTAATAATTGCACAGGATATACATAATGCTAAGCGTAACATTCAGATATTAGTAGAAACTAGTAAAAAATGTGGGTTGGAAATTAATAAAGAGAAGAGTAATATTATGATTTTACAATATGAAAGAAAAGCCAGATAACATAGAGGGAATCAATGTAGTAGAAAGTTTGACATACTTAGGAATAAAGCTAGACAATAGTAGGAATATATTTAAAACTCAGAAAAGGGTAATGATAGAAAAGGCACAAAAATTAGCTAATCTAACATATACAGTTATAGAGAAAAGTTGCAATAAAGTGATGATAGGAAAAACGTTCTGGA
>NC_090734.1:148048243-148082766 GCF_036898095.1 Palaemon carinicauda
ACAATCAGTCGCTGTTTAGATAAGGAATCGTCCATACCGAATGGCACAGCCAATCGCCCGTCGACTTTTTTTTTTTTTTTTTTTTTTTTTTTTTTTTTTTTTTTTTTTTTTTTTTTTTTTTTTTTTTTTTAATAATCTCCGCCATTTGAACACCAGGTCGTGGAGGATAAAGATGCATTAGGGAGAGATGTTTTATCATTCACTGTACTGTAGATAAGTGGAAACTGGATTTATTGTTACCGCCTGATGCTTGGGCTGCTGGGGAAAGTAGAATGGATAGTCTTACTAGCTAATTGGGTGTTTGATTAAACTAATTTTACGGATTGATAGTGAACTATCAGTGAAAGTAGAACTTTTATACCTATGGCACGACGTATAGGCGTAGGGAAAGTAAATTCAATACTATCTTTTTTTTTTTTCTTTTTACTAAATTGTATGAAATGCGTGTCGATTAAGGGTTCGTGTTTTATTTATCTTATTTACTATTTGTTTATCTGAACTTCCATTTATTTTAAGTTTTTTTTTTATATATTCTTTATCCTTTTCTATTTCTTCTTACGTGTCAGAGTACTTTCATTGTGGGATTCCATAGAACTTGTAACATTCTACATTTCCATCTCTAGGTGCAGTTGATTTATAGCAAGAATGATAATCCTGCTCCAGAGCCTTTAAATGTGCGGGCCCCGGTGTAATGGTTTCAAGTTACACCCAGTTTCAAACTAACCCCCCCCCCTCCCCCGGTAACTTGAAAGCCGGTTTCAGATTACCGGGGAGGGGGGGTAGTTTGAAACCGGTTTCAAGTTACCCCCTAATGATTGTGTTGACCCTGATTCACAAGCAATTTATTAATATTCATAAAATGATGAGATCCTGCGCAAAAATGAGGGGGGGGTAGTTTGAAACCAGGGGGATAGCTTAAAACCGGTTTCAAATTACCCCCGTGGGTAGCTTGAAACCTATTTCAAGTTAGTCTGAATCTGGTTTCAAACTACCGGGGGGTAAGATTTGGAGGGGGTTTAATTTGAAACCGGTACACCTGTACTATAGAAAAAGCTCCCTGGAAACATTCGAATGATTGAAGACATTAAGGCTTTCAAGAGGAAACTGAAGACTTTCTTACTTCATGAGTCTTTTGACAGTGACGGATTTTAACAGTAAATGAACAATACGCGATATGAAACGTTAAATACTTTGAACGAACAAGGTTTAAACGACAGTGGAGGTTCTGTAGAGAGTGGGCTTCCCTGTTGTATGGGACCGGAAAAGCAGCCATCAAAGTAAAAGTAATACATTGAACCCGCAGGAGTAGATCGATTTTTGTGGATTGTGGAACTTTTGTGGAACTTTTTGTGGAACTCTATGTCTCGATTGAAATAATTGTTCATTTATATCTAATAAGTTGATACTAATGATAAATAACGCCTCTCTTCATTTAAACCTGTAAATAAAAAAGTTTATAATAATAATAATAATTTTTATTTCATTACTTGTCATATAGCTAGTTTATTTCCTTATTTCCTTTCCTCACTGAGCTATTTTTCCCTTTGGAGAATTTGGGCTTATAGCATCCTGCTTTTCCAACTAGGCTTGTAGCTTAACTAAAAAGGATGATAATAATAATAATAATAATAAATAATAATAATAATAAAAATTAATAATTTTGATCATTACTTCTCCTTTAGTTTATTTATTTCCTTATATCCTTTCCTCACTGGGCGATTTTTCCCTGTTGGAGCCCTTGGGCTTATACCATCCTTCTTCTTCAACTAGGGATAGTTGTAGTTTAATAATAATAATAATAATAATAATAATAATAATAATAATAATAATACGGTATTCAATCTGGAAATTGACTCCTTAAAATTATTCATGTTTTAGGGTGTTTCAAAGAGACATCCCTAAATTTTTTAGGAGGTAGGGCTACGGTGGGGGACAAGCTCCAAAATCAGGGGCCAGTGGGGGTCGGCGGCGGTTGGGGGGGGGGGGGGGAGCGGTGAGGGGGGGGGGCGTCCAAATACTGCGTGTTAGATTATTTTGGCGAAAATTCAAGTCGGGATAGCCATTACTCTCAATTATGTTTGGTGTAATACAGTTATTAGGAACCTCATGTTGTGGATGATGCAAAATTTAATCCCATTTTTTTCTGTTTTCACTTTTTTTTTCTTTTTTGGCTTGGGGCTTAATAATCACATTTGCGAGGTAAACGAGTTACTGTGAATTAATAAAAAAAAAAAATATATATAATTTTTTGGTTAAAAAGTGAGGATGTAGTTCACTCCCCCCTGAGATGGCCATAATTATTTGAATTTTTTTTTTATTAATGTTATAATTGTAGTTGTTTTCACTGTTGTTTTTTGTTGTTGTTGCTCCTAATACTTTTATTTACTTGGGTTGTTTTATGATAAACAGTGCAAAGCATAAACAACTCTCATATCGTTTCAAAGAACAAATACCTAAATTATATACGAATATGTAAATCAGGGTGAAAATAAACTTATATCTCATCAATTGATTACTGATTTTTCAGGTCACTGTCTAACTCTTTTTTTTTAAGTTTAAATGAATAAGTTCGAATCCTATATTCCAATATTCTATATATATATATATATATATATATATATATATATATATATATATATATATATATATATATATATATATATATATATATAATCAGCTGTTGCTAGTCCACTGCATGACAAAGGCCTCAGACATGATCTTGCACTCGCATCTGTTTATGAACTTTATGATCTTTCCATGCCGATCGACTGTATGCCCGCAAATTTTCTTAGCTCATCAATCCATCGATTTTTCTTCTATCTCCTGTACCGTTTGCAATCCCTATGGACTCATTCTGTTATTCTTCTTGCTCATTTATTATCTGTCATTTTCATTACATCTCTTGCCCATGTCTATTTCTTTTTCTTATATGTTGTTAGATTATCATCTATGTTAGTTTTTTCTCGAATCCATGTTGTTATTTTTTCAGTTTCTTAGTGTTATTCCAATTATCATTGTTTCCATGGCGCTTTGAGTTGTAATAATCGTATGTTCTAAGCCTAAGGCCATTTATTAAGGCTCCAAGTTTCTGATGCATAAGTACTGCCAGGACCATCTGATTAAATACTTTTCTTTTTAAAGAAAGTGGCATTTTATTTTTCATAATGTCATTTTGTTTACCAAAGGTTCTGCATCTCAAGCTAATATATATATATATATATATATATATATATATATATATATATATATATATATATATATATATATATATATATTCATATATATTTACATATGTATATATATGCATATATATATGTGTATATTACTGTAATATACTTCTATATACATGTATATATACACAGTACATATGGATATACATACTTCATGTATATATGTTTATGTATACAGATATGTGTATGCATATATACAGTATATATATATATATAATATATATATAAATATATATATATATATATATATATATATATATATATATAATATATGTGTGTGTGTGTGTGAGTGTGTGTGTGTTTGTGCATACTGATATAATTCATAACTAGGAAGAGTTGTGATAAAGGGGACACTGGCCAGTGTGGGGTCAGATACCGATGGATTAATACATGTATGGGAAACAACGGGCATTATTATAATTATAAGAATCGAAGTCAGTACGGCAAGATTAAGAATACATAAGTCATTGTGTGGGGATGATGAATCCACTGATGGTGAGACTTTCCTATAAGTGTATGAAGTGGCTAGTGTTGTGGGACTCCTCTGTAGGCTACAATATTTCATCCACGATTCTCCAACTAATTACGAATGCGTCAGTAACCGCTGATATTTTTCTACCTACCCTTATGCCGGGATGTGGTAAATGTCAGAAGAGTATTAAATTTGAATTGAGAGAGAGAGAGAGAGAGAGAGAGAGAGAGAGAGAGAGAGAGAGAGAGAGAGAGAGAGAGAGAGAGAGAGAGAGAGAGAGGGACTTAAGTTCAGCATATATCTCTTATAACTTTTTTTCAAATGACTATATTATTGATTACCCCCGAGCCGTATGCATTAAACAGAGCTCTTTGTTAGCCTACACTTACTCTCTCATTCTTGTCCCTTAGGGTTTATCATAAATAATACTGAAATACTTGATATGTAATTTCTATCCTGTAATGTAGCATGTTTTATTAACACTAAAATAGAGATATGAAATTTTAATTTTCGTCTGCAACGCTCATTTTCACTATGTAGTGTTTGTGTATCCGTTTAACAAGGCAAAAGTGCTTGATAAAAGTTAGGCGCTTTTATATAAATATATAATTATAATAAATGATATTTGCAGTCGTCGAATACTTTTGTCTAATATAATAGAAATATAATTTTGCGTTATTTGCAGTGTTTTATTCTAGCTGGGACTTAATTTTTATTTGCCCATACAAAAGCTTTGAATCGATTACTTTTGCCTAGTAGTCGACTAGGCTACGTATTAAATTTAATCTCCAAACCCACTTAAATGTTTTATTGTAAAGAGACTGCATTTAATGCAATGGTTTTTGTAACTTATGGGAGAAATCAGAGAAGGTTGCCTTGAATATAAGTTAATAAAGAATCTTTAAAAAGGTTGTGAGATATTTTCTCTATAAACAATATCATTCGGAAGGGGGACTGAAATGTATTAAAGCTCATGTGGTGGAGTGAAAATATCCTTCATTGAATTCTATGAAGGATTTAACATTTACTAACAGACTATCATTTTAATTTTGTGAACTGCATTGATTAGTTTTAATGTTTAATTTTGTATCACATTTACAGGGGAGTATGTTGAGACTTCAAAGATTGAGCCAGATCTCGTACTAAAAATAGAAGAAGACTAAGATTTAGCTACATACTAACGTCGTAGCCTACTTCTTCCTTTTCCTGTTACTCGAGAGTTTTCGTTTCTTGTGTTAAGTGTGATACAGAATTTGATTTTGTAAAATGGCAATCCGGTGAGCCATTAAATATACAAGAAATTCAAGAATTCAGTGATCGACTGTATTATATTGTGTTAACGATAACTTAAGCCAAGTTCAAGTCAACAGATGAAGGCGCTGGAACAGGAAATCAAAGTGAGTGTTCCCATTAAAGGTTTTCTTTTGCACACTCTTATGTGATAAAGATGCTGTAGTTTTTAGTGATAATTTAAGGTCTGTTAAAATTATGAGTGTCCAAACGTCATTACAGACGCGTAGGAAGAGTGTCTGTGGAATAGGTTAGGCTATGTTTACTTCGAAAGTATTTCCAAGTTTGAACAACTGTAGACAATCATTAACATAAATCTGTTTGTTTAGGGATGAAATGAAGGTCAAATTTTGTTAAATCCCCTTATTTACTAGAAGAAAACATATATTTTCTGTTCAAAATGTTTCCCCGTCCGTAAATATAATTTTACCTTTAGACGTCCCTTACAGCTGCGTATTAAGTCTCCGTAGAAGAGGTTAGGCTAGGTTTACTTCGAAAGTATTTTTAAGCTTGAACCATTGCAGACAATCATTAACATAAATTGGTCAATCTGATACTTATAAACATCCCAAAATGACTGTTGTTCTTATACTTAGTGTCTTTTATATAGCTTACTAGGTCTAGTCCCGGTTAATGTTGTACTTATACTATGTGGCTTTTATATAGCTTACTAGGCCTAGTCACCGTTTCCGTAATTCTGTTTTCGTTTTGAGAACATTACACCTTCTTTTGTTTTTAAATTACATTCATGGTCCTTAGACCATCCATAAAATCCCTGCCTAACCTAACCAAGTTACCATATATAGGCCATTGCGACTCTATCACATTGGTATTTCGTAGGCCTTTGTGTCTTATGCAAATTAACCTAAGCCCATTGTTTTTTTTGTTGCTGGCTTACTTTACTTAGGCCTAGTTGAAAGATTTTCTCGTATTTATTAACAGTAACATTGCCCTCTTATATGATGCTACATGTATTCATATCCTTTTGACACTTTTGCCAAATTACCTTCTCATAAATAGCTTCTGTTAAAAGCAAACAGTTATTCTCTTATAATAAACTTTAAACATCCCATTTTCTCTTAGTATTAGGGCCAGGGGAAACCA
Source organism: Palaemon carinicauda (assembly GCF_036898095.1). Taxonomy (NCBI): domain Eukaryota; kingdom Metazoa; phylum Arthropoda; class Malacostraca; order Decapoda; family Palaemonidae; genus Palaemon; species Palaemon carinicauda. The sequence goes on from NC_090734.1 coordinate 148,054,340, forward strand.
TATTCCCCCAGAGAAGAAAATATCTAACCTAAGGTTCCCCACCTAACCTAACCAAGGGTGCATTTCCATTACCTCTGAAGGGGAGGGCTTCTTCCCGTTGTGACATACCTACAATACGGACTCCTACCCTTACCCTAAGTGTCTTATCTTATTGTTTGGATTTATGAATTTGAGGTTATCCACTACACTCAGGTTGTTTCGGAGGTAGTTGAAGAAGTGAGTAATGAAAAGGACTTTTCCATGGTCCAAAATTTGTCTTTAAAGAATATTGCCTTTGTTGTCAATAGTAATAGAAACAATGGTGTCATTTCTTGATTTAAAATGCAAAATTTTATGTGATATTTTACCATAACATACAGTGACACGGTTCGAGCCCGTTTAAAAATTTAAAGCAATCGAGTGACAGAAATCACCCTCTAATAAGTAGCTTTAGTTACGAACAGACATATATTCCATTATAATAATCTTTTAATATCCCATTTTCTCTTAGCGTTAGGACCTGGGGAAACCATATTTCCCCAGAGAAACAAATACTATATAAGAGTTTGACGACCTAAAGTTCTCCACCTAATCTAACCAAGGGTTCCTTGTCCTAAACTCATAAGGGGAGGGGCTTCATCGTGTAGTGACCTTCCTACAATGCTGTGTCCTAACCTTACCCTAAATGTCTTACCTTATTGTTTTAGAGGTGTGACTTTGAGGTTATCCACTACAGGGTGATCGCATCAGTTTTAGAAGGAGTAATAAAAGGTAATGTTTTCCATGACCCAAAATAGGCTGTGTGTTTAAAGAAAATACCTTGTTATCAATATCAGTAGAAACAATGGTGTCATTTCCTGATCTACAAAAAGCGGAATTTCTTGTGGCACCTCCAAATGTGATGTTTTTCCCCTACTATACAGTGACACAGTTTGAGAACTTAATAAAGTTTATGCCTTGCAGATCAATCATCAGTATTTAATTTATATTCAAAGCAATCAAGGCACAGAAATATCTTGCTAAAATAATGATATGAAAGAACTAGATAAAAATGTAGAAGGTTGTGTCGGTGCCACAATGAAAGTAAGTGATTGGCCCCCAAAAAGTCACATGAAAATGAATTAGTCGCTGATGAGTCTTTTAGACGATGATTGCAATGCCGGCAGTGTTTTAATGAGATAAAATGGGAAATAAAAAAATATTTTTTTAAAAGGAATCTTTGTATGTGACAAAAGTTACATATTTCATATGAAAGTGATTATGAAATAAACAGTGTCAGGAGGTTAAGAGCATTGTACATGTTTCATCGTATATCCAGGCGGTGTTAGTGTTAATATTTACTGAATATCATTGGTGCAGGTTTTATGTGACCTCACTTTTATAGTGTTAGATTGGCATAATCTTGAAGGATAGTTTTTGCATGGAGTCCAGACTTCAGCAGCATATATAGTCTTCCATCTTCAATACCGGAAAATATATCAGGTACTGTATAGAAATGGGGAACGACTGTAATTTAGTTTAACAAGGTGGGATATGGACTTTATTTTACTTTTATACGAAGGCTTCTTGTTTAACATTAAGATCCTACTCAAAAGCATTGGAAATCTTGTTACAGAAATATTTATTGTGGGTAAGAATGGAGGACCCCCTGTGGGAACCCAGGGTTTTTGGGTGAGGAAAACATAGTGGGGGAACTGTATATAATGGTAAAAGAAAAAAAACCCTTTTCTTCTCTATAAATTATTTTCTTGGATGTAAAATGGCAAAACAAAAACCATTAGATTTAGGGTAAAACATTGCTGCTAGTGTGCACAGCTCAACATTACTGCTTGCCAGTACATACGGAGCTTGATGTTTTTATTTTTTTCGCAAGCAGAGTGAGCGCACGGTGAAGCAAGAACCATTAGATATAGGGTAAATCGTTTTGAACAGAAAATATACGTGTTCCTGTAGTGAATAATGTGATCTCACCAAATTTGACTTCATTTCAATCATCCGTTTTAGTGAGTGTGCAGTGGGGAACGAAGTAGTCTAACTGGTGGTTGTGTTTGTTTGCGGTTGAAATGAAAGGTCAAATTTGGTTAAATCACATTATTTACTAGAAGAAAACATATTTTTTCTGTTCAAAATGTTTCCCCTTCCGTAAATATAATTTTACCTTTAAACGTCCCTTGCAGGCGGGTAGGAAGAGTGTCTGTGGAATAGGTTAGGCTAGGTTTACTTTCAAAGCATTTCCAAGTTTGAACAACTGCAAACAATCATTACCATAAATTGGTCAATCTGATACCTATAACCATCCGAAAATGACTGTTGTACTTATACTCCATGTCTTTTATATACAGTAGCTTACTATGTCTAGTCATGGTTTTGTTGTACTTATACTCAGTGTCTTTTATATAGCTTACTAGGCCTAGTCACGGTTTCCATATTCATTCACATCCTGTTGTATGTTAGGATGCCAGAGAACTTCAAATCAATCAATCATATTCTGTTTTCGTTGTGAGCGCAACATGCCGCCTTTTGTTGGTATATTGCATTCATGGTCTGTAGACCATCCATAAAATCCCTGCCTAACCTAACCAAGGTACCACATATAGGCTATTACGACTCATCACATTACCCAGAATGCCAGTCAATTGGTATTTTGTAGGCCTTTGTTTGTCTTATGCAAAACAACTTAAGTCCATTGCTCTTTTGCTGATGGCGTTCTTTACCTAGGCTTAATTGAAAGACTGTCTGGTAAATATTAACACTAACATTTGCTGCAGGTATTCATGTCCTCTAGACTTTTCTTACCAAACCACCTGCTCACAAATAGCTTTTGTTATAAACAAGCAGTTATTCCCTTATAATAATCTTTAAATATCACATTTTCTCTTAGTATTAGGACCTGGGGCAACAATATTTCCCTAGAGAAGAAAATTCCCAAACTTAAGTTTCCCCACCTAACCTAAATATGGGCATCTTGCCCTTAACTTTTAAGGGGAGGACTTCATGTTATGCCCTACCTGCAATATAGGGTCCTAACCTTACCCTAAGTGTCTTACCTTATTGTTTGGATCCGTGAATTTGAGGTTATCCACAAATGTAGTTGAAGTGAGTAATGAAAGGGGCTATTTCCCATGTTCCAAAGTTTGTCCTTAAAGAATAATGCTTTTATTTTCAATATCAACAGAAAAAATTGTCGTTTCTTAATTTATAAAATGTAAAAATTTATTTGATCAGTAGTTTATTCATGTTTATAGCAATTGAGACACAGAAATCCACTTCTTACAATTGGCTTTTGGTACGAACAGACATAATTCCATTATCATAATCTTCTGATATCCAATTTTCTCTTGGCATTAGGACCTGGGGAAACCATATTTCCCTGGAGAAATAAATACTGTATAAGAGTATGACTTAACCTAAAGGTTCCATACCTAACCTAACCAAGGGTCCCTTGTCCTAGACTCTTGAGGGGAGGAGGTCTTCATTGTGTAGTGACCTTCCTACAATGCTGTGTCCTAACCTTACCCTAAATGTCTTACCTTGTTGCTTTAGAGGTGTGAATTTGAGGTTATCCACTATAGTCCGATCACTTCAGTTTGGGTAGAAGAGGGGAGTAATGAAAGGTACCGTTTTCCATGGCCCAAATTATGTCTTTCAAGAAAAAGTGCCTTTGCTTTCAATAGCAGTAGAAACAATGGTGTCATTTCCTGATCTACAAAAGCAGAATTTCTTGTGGCATCTCCAGATGTGCTGTTTTTCCCGTAACTTACAGTGATACAGTTTGAGAATTTAACAAAATTTGTGAATTACACATTGATTATCAGTAGTTTATTCATTTTAAAGCAACCAAGGCAAAGAACTATCTTATTAAAATAATGAAAAAACCAAAATGAAGAAATTAGTGTCAGTGCCACAATTAAAGTGTTTAGCCCCAAAAAAGTCATATGATAATGAAGAAGTCGCTGATGAGTCTTTTAAACGATGATTGCAATGCTGGCAGGGTTATAATGAGAGAAAATGGGAAATTGAAAATTATTTTTTTAAGTGGAAACTTTGTTTGTGACAAAAGTTACATCTTTCATTGGAAAGTGGTTATGAAAGAAACAGTGTCAGGAGGTTAAGAGCGTTGTACATGTTTCATCATATATCCAGACGGTCTTAGTGTTAATAATTACTCATTATCTTTGGTGCAGGTTTCATGTAACGTCACTTTTCCAGTATTAAATTGTCATAATCTTGATGGTTAGTTTTTGCATGAAGTCCAGACTTTAGCAGCATATTTTCAATGTCTTTCATCTTCAAATCTGGAAAATATACGTACTGTATAGAAATTGGGAACGGCTGTAATTTAGTTTAACAATGTGGGATATGGACTTTATTTTACTTTGATACCAAAGCTTCTTGACTTGTTTAACTTTGAAACCCTACTCAAAATCATTGGAAATTTTGTTATCAAAGTATTTATTGTGGGTGAGAATGCATGACACCATTTTTTTTCTTTTTTTAGCTTTTATGTGAGTAGACTACTGTATGTGAACAATATTGTAACCTCATTGGTTCCTTTGTTTTCAGTATTACAAATTGCACTTTTGCGTTATGTCACCCCCATGGAATCGGTCTCTGTTACCAGTTATGGATGTTCTCAGATTAGAAATGTAATTTACGTTCATCCTTCTGGCGAAAGCATTCTTTATTGAGAGGTCTGCGCAGGCAAGGGTTTTCACATTGAAGAGTATTCTTAGTTATAAATAAATTGTATTTTGGAACTTAGAACATCGTTATTATATTCTGGCCATATGTTTTGCAAATAAGTGCAGTACATTACAGTACTGTATTTGTAAAGATAAAAGGAGTTCTCTAAAACTAGCCAAATGCACAACCACAGATGAAACCAAGGTTTTAGGGTAAGGAAAAACAGAAAATTTAAAAGGACTTAAACCTAATTTGTACTGACTCTAAATACCCTTTCGATCCTTATTAGGGAATATACTTTTGAAGAAGCTGGAAGACTAGCCATAAGACTTAGTAAGGTATAACTACCCCATCGCTAGTTAGGGTGGGAAAGGGGTAATACCGGCTACAGCTACCCAGCTCATACACACCTGGGTTGTCTCGTCACTTTTGCTTTTTGGCTCTGTGGAGATTGGACGTTCGTCTCTCTCCACCACCCAACCTTTTTTTGACTGGCCTTTGACTAATTAGTTCTTTTAGGTTTGTTTTATTTTTCACAGCTGTGAGTGTTGCTGTATCCGATACAGCGTAGTGCTGGGGTTTTCCTCAAGGGCAGAGAAGCCTTTTCTTACGATCTCTTCCCTTTGGCTCCCCCGCTTCCCCTAGCGCAGCGGCCCGGTTCTCCTCCGCAGGGGAGTCGTTCTTCGTGTGGATGCACCTCCACCTTCTTGAAGTAGATGTTGCTCGCACCCTGCAAGTTCGCAAACGGGAAGGCCGCTTGTTACAGACCAAGAGCTCGGCTTTGGTCTTGCTCTTCTGCACTGACAACGACACACTCCCGTGTTCTGCGATGGTAGTGGGTGGAGGGAGTGCAAAGTCTGAAGCATGTTCCTGCACCTCTCTGGGGCACCTTTCCCGTTCGCGGTTTAGATATTCTACTGACTGGTTATCCTCAGCACTAGCGATGTCGCACTCCATCGTTTGGCTACTGCAGCCGGCATAAGTAGTGCAAAGTTGGAAGAATGTTCCTACACCTCTTTGGTGTCACCTTTCCTATTCGCGGGTTAGGTTTTCTCCAGTGCTGACCATGTCGCACTCCTTCGTTCTGTGTTGGCAACCAGCTGAGGGAGTGCAAAGTCCGAAGCCTGTGCCTGTTCCTGTGGAAGTTGCTGCTCCTGCCCCGTAACTGCCTTCATCACCTGTGGCAGTTCATAATTATTGTGCTGACGATGGCGTTCTCCCTCGTTCTGAGCATGCTCAGCCGTCAGAGGAAGTGCAAAGTCTGAAGCTTGTTCCTGCTGCTCATGGAGGACACCTTTTCCCGTACACCGGTATGATCCTTCTCGGAGTAGTCTTCAACATGCGGGATTAAGAGAGGATTATGGACTCATCCATGCCTTTCTCTAACCGCTCAGATTGTCACTCGTCGCGGCATGAAGAAGTTGCTGATTGGCCCCAGCGAGTTTGACGCTTCCAGTGTCCGTCTGCCTTTACAGTACTCGCCCGCCTTTACAGTACTCGCCCTTCCAGTTCACGTACCTGTCTTGTCTCATCCAGCTGATTTGCCTTGCCTAATCCTTCTGCAGCTCGCAATAGCCCATCAGCTCGCTATCACCCGTCAATCTGCGATCATCCGTAGGCTTTTGATCGCCTGTCAACTTGCCATCTCCCGTCAGGTTGGGATTGCCTGTCAGCTCATGTTCACCCGTTGCCTCGCGATCACCCGTCAGTTCACAATCGCCTGTCAGCTCGTTTCTAGGTCCCTAGAGTTCAGAAACCACTTCCAGCACCTGACAATTCCTCTACTCATGATCTCTTTTAGTTCTCTATCTCACTCCAGGACTAACGATGAGTCAGCATAGACCAGCTCGCGGCCAAGTTTCCAACATACTACTGTAGGCCAGCTCATGATTACTCCTAGAATAGCGAACAATATTCAGTGTCACAGCGCTGTCCACCTCGTGACTTTCCCTTCCGAGGTAAAGGTGCCCTCCGTCTTTGACGAACAGCAATCGTCTCGCTTGCGGGTAAAATCGCCAACAGCCAGCGACGAGTCTCGGAGTTTTTGACTCTTGAGATGGTCATTACCAACTTTGTTCGACGAAGAACTTCTCTGGCGAGGATTGCAGAGCACTACCGACTACGACCCTCACTGCAAGCAAGTGCATTACTCTTCTCAACGAAACTCTTCATTCGCGATAGTGCTATTGCTTCAACATTCGCTTTTCAAGTCTCCCAGCAAGTCTTCTCATCTTGACAACACTCGCTAGATTCTTTGTCCAGAGCAAGAACTACTGTAGTGCTTTTTCATTAATGGTAGCACTCGATGGTGACAGCACACACAACTTCAACCTATGGTTTCTATGAGTCACACTACTTTGGTAGCACTTACCACGACGTACAGTTGAGGGAGTTTAGCGCACACACTCTTCTTGGAACCTAACCCAGCACTCGCTAACAGTAAGAAGGGTACAGCATACTTTTCAGACTTAGTGCTTAATACCTCTCTTGCCACTCGAAACTTGTTGTTTTCACACAACTACAGTGGGAACGGATTCCCAATACATACTTCTTTAGAACTTCTTCAGATGAGTTTCAGCTTTCGACATGACTAAAGACATGCACAGGCTTCTGTGTCGTCTCACCTATTCTCGTCAGCGTTCACGAATGTTCATCAAACCACTACTAATGCTATTACTACTACGAGTGGGGTGTTGTTCCAGGGGCGTTAGCGATCAGTCGCCTCCTCTGTTCCCAGTCTCTAACCTTTTTTGGTTACTTGTTTTGTTATATGATTACCTTACAAGTCGACCTCTTCATATAATTGGATGATAAGGTCTACGTTAGCCACACATGCGCTCTCGCCCATGTGCCGCCGGACGTCACCAGGAATGTAGAACATAATTCTATACAGCGATTGCTGTAATAGAAGTCCTCCGATCACTTGCTTCTGCCGCCTCCCCCTGTGATTCAGAAAGAGATTCGAGAAACATAATCCCTTGCGATCATTTTCTCTAACTTTTCTCCATGAGTTGGAGATCTCGTCGGATCTCCCTTGGGACTTCTGCAATCAACTTCGTTCCTCCATCCTAGGGGTTCTCCTCTGGAAAGGCTAAATATGGCTAACCCTGAGATTGACCTTGGTCTTGTTCGTCAGCTCGCTGACAGCAACGCTCAACCTCATCCCGAGTTAGTTTAGCCAGCTGAGGAGATGTGAAGTCCTAAGCTTCGGCCATTTGTCTTTAGGGATAACACATATCTTGTCCGCGAATTAGGTTTACGTCTAAGGGACTGCGATACCTCTCTTACAAGTTCGGGATTCTCATCGGTTTTTCAACCATGACATGTCACCATGACTCGTCCAACCAGCGGGACTCCTTCGGTCCCTGTAGCAATTCCTAATGCTGGATCACATAGGACCTCTTACCAAACTAACGCTGGGGTATTGAGGATCAACGTTCACAGGACTCCAGCTCATCAACAGGTGATCCAAGTTGAACGATGAGTTTTTCTCCTGCAAGGGCTTATGCGAACAAGGGTCATTCGCGAGCCCCACCAAGTGACCAAGGTTAACTACAGGGTCCGAATATCCACAGTTCGGCCACATAGACATGTACAGCATCACAGACCAATTCACCTGTAAAATTGTAATGACAGGTCTTTCTACAATCTACACGAATCCGAATGCCCATGTGTACATCCGAACTCAGACTCTACAACATAAAGGAAAGATTGCGCTTTTTTTTTTTTTCCATCAAAGAGATCGAGCTTCTACAGTTGAATTTCTTGCAGAATGGTGCTGGTAGGCTGGACTCGAGTATTCGACCTCTCCTCCTAGGACAAGTTTGTTCATTAAACCTTTTTCCGGGTTGAGATGTCACGCACGGTCAGACGAACAGTCAGATCCAATAACTTCATGAATTCACTGGAATTGGGATGCTCACTGCCATCTTCCAGCTCCTCCATTTTCCAGGAATGATCTACAAATCATCTTATATGATTGGTATACCAGTCAAGGTACAATTTTTTGTACTTAGTTGCTCCTTCTCTGTGTTACGGGAGCGGTATTTGTCTGTTAAGATTCTTAGGCAACTGGCAAATCCCAACAGACTTGAGGTCATCTCTTCTCCAACACCGAGTCAGGCTTCTCGGGATTTGTCGTTACCTAAAGATTGGGGCTAATATCTTGAAGTCATCCCTGCTTCCATCACAGAGAATGGTATATCTAGCCCTTATACTCCATAAGGCCACGATCATGGCTTTACCGCTAGAGCCCGTGAGGCCATGATTGTGGCTCGCTAATCCTCTGTTCAATTTCCCCGCTCTCACGTCCCCACTAGATAATTTTGGTGGCTTGGATACGTCACAGCAATGCTTCCTTCCCATTGGCTCGCTGATTCCACGTCATAATGTAGCAACCAATGACATTATCAGCTTTTGTTTTGGTCTTGAATGTGGTTTCTTTCGGCGGCAAGTTCCCTGTTGTGTGACACGAACTTATTGGCTACATCTTTTACGTAATATTTCGTATTTATATGACAATATTTATTGATATAATGGTTTCCTCTGATTCTTGAATGTTTTGTGCGTTTTGTAATGAAGGAAAAATGTTTGGCAAAGCAGTGAACAACGGGATTTCATTCATAAGAGTTTGTTTATAAAGACGACATCTTTGCCAAAACGTTTGTGTTGCTGTGCTGTTTGTGTTGTCCATGTGAAATTTGTATTGTGAGTGTTTATTGTGACTCAGTATCAGTTTATATATATTACATGCCAAAGTGTGATGCAGGATAACTACTACAAAAGCAAAACCACGCCAAAATATTATCCTTGTTATTTTTTTCTTTGAGCGTCGTAGACTCGTTTTGACAGCTGGATGTAAATACACGCACGTGAGTACAGGTCTCCAATGTAAACATTACTTACTGCATACCTTTTTATTTAGTTTTAGAAGCATATTTTATTCTGTGCTATTTAGTTGAATGATAGTGTTTTAATTCTCTATTATTTTACGGAATATTATCTATTAATCCCACACTTTTAGGGAATAGAATATATTATAGGATAAGCCGAATAGTTTCACTTAAAAATTTTGGTAATACTTTTCATACATGGGAAACACATCACTTATGAGAACCTTTTCAGTGTAATAATTGAACAAACAGAGTAATGATAAAACACACACTAATATATGTGAGTAACACTGTTGTAATTATGATTTTGTTTTTGTCTTGTACTTGTGTATGTCTTTATGAATGTAACTTACAGTTTTCTCCGCTAGTCTTTGGTGTTGCCTGTTTCAATTTTATATGTGTACACACACATATGTGTATATATATATATGTGTATATATATATATATATATATATATATATATATATATATATATATATATATATATAGTACTTTTCATAAGGGCACCTTTCCAGATTATCACAACTGATTATTATGGATGATGAGAATGATAGGAGTTTTATCCAGTCAGAGACTGATGATGATGATAGCAATTATGATGGATGTGATACTAGTGAGGAAGATATTTCTACTGATGATGAAAGTGACAATGATGATGTATCAGTTGATGAAAGTGATGATAATCCCGATAGTGGTAGAAGTGATGAAGTAGACTGGATGAGGGTATTAGACAATGAAGTTGGACCACCTCCAGTAAGATTCACAGGCCATTGTGGACCAATCCATCCCCCAAAACACGATGCCCAACCAATAGAATACCTGAAGCTCTTTATTACAGATAGTTTTGTTCAGAAAATTGTTGATGAAACTAATCTATATGCAAGTCAGTGGATCCAGTCTCATACTGAGTATCTTCAACAAAAGAAAAGGTCTATGGTTAACTTATGGATCAAACAAGGTCAAACATTTGTGAATGAAATGTTTGCTTTCTTAGGAGTTATTTTGAATATGGGGCTTATCAAGAAACCAACCCTGAGGTCTTATTGGGATTGTACAAATCCAAGCCAGGCAACACCGTGGTTCTCTAACCACTTCAACAGAGAGAGGTTTGAAGTTTTACTCAAGTTTCTGCATTTTGCAAACAATTCAAAAATGCCACCACCAGATCACCCAGCATATAAATTGTATAAAATACAACCAGTTATTGATCACTTCCAGAGAACTTTCAAAAGTCATTATTACCCTGAACACAAAATATCCATTGATGAAAGTATTATTGGCTTTAGAGGTAAGACCCCTCATTTGCGACAGTATATGCCAAACAAGCATCATGCTAGGTTTGGGATAAAGGTTTGGTGTTTATGCGAGGCAAGAACTGGCTATACTTATGCTTTTGAAATATATAGGGGAACAGCTGGTATGCAATTCAGTGACAATGGGGCCACATATGACCTTGTTATGAGGCTTCTCGAGAAAGCAGGGTTATTTCATCGTGGTCATCACCTAGGTCTTGATAATTACTTTTCTTCATCTAAGCTATTTCAAGATCTTTGGCAAAATGGCACAACAGCAACTGGAACAGTTCGCACTAACCGTAAAGGATTGCCTATGGCTGCTATAAAGAAAAAATTTAAAAACAGAGGTTTCAGAGTGTAGAAAGGGTCCTTTGTTGTGTGTGACTTACAAGGATGGCAAGAAAACACCTGTTCTTTTATCTACTTCCTCAAAAGCAGGCTATAAAACTGTAAACCGAACAGGCAAACCTGACAAAATTGTTCCACATATTGTTGATGACTACAACCACGTGATGGGTGGTGTAGACATGAAAGACACCAAGTTGTACTCGTACCTATCTGAACGCAAGACACTAAAATGGACAAATAAGGGATGCTTTTCACTGATTGGGACTGCTGTCCTCAACAGCTATATACTGTATGCATCCAATACATCAAGAAGCCCTCCCTTAGATAGATATAAGTTCATGGTCTCCTTAGTCGAGTCACTTGTTCAGAACTATGAGCCGGTAAAAATCGTCAGGAAAAGACGCACTCGTGAACAGATACATGCAGCTTAACTCTTACCAAATCCAACAAGGAGTCCCTCCCATATAGCATTATCTTCAGATGATGGTCATAAAATTGTAAAACTCCCAGTGGGGAAAAAAAGGAATTGTATTGCAGGTCACCCTAAAAGGGTCCGTTCTAGCTATTTTTGTCCAAAATGTGATGGGGGAATTTGTCCTGAGTGCTTCACAGTTTTCCACAATAAATTGAATCACTAGGCATCAACTGGAAGGGTTTTATTTATCCTATCATTTGATACCTGTAACACTACTAAAAAATAACTATAAAGCCATTTCATAGTCATTCAAAGTTACTTTTGAAAAAATAATTGAAATTTTTTTCGAAATCTTATTTCAGTTTCAGCCTTTCATGTCATCATATTGTTTGGATTTAGGATAGTTTCTGATAATGTATCAGAAAATTCAAAGCAATAGCTTTCTATTGATATATAACTTCATATACTTTAGAGCAGTTCTACTTTTCTGGAATTAAGATCAAACCCAAATATCGAGAATTGGTGATGGCGGAGTATTTTATGTACGTATTTACATTAGGCTGAAATTTATAAGTCTGGAGTATAAGGGCTAGGCATAACCATCGACACTATCCTGTAGAAAGTCTTCCCTTCAGACCACAAGATCCAGAGGGGGAAGAAGGTTGTTGCAAGACCATTCCTTCAACGAGAGAGACTCCTGGCCTAGCAGTGATTACGTCTCTTAGGTCACCTATTATCCCTCGAACGTCTAGTCCGCAACGCCTGCCTACGAATTCGATCACTTCAAGGACAGCTAAAACCAGGTGGGTTCAACACGAGGACTCTCTGGATTCCCTATTCCCTAAGGGGACCCAAGGAGACGACGGACCTAAAATGGTGGATAACAGACGAGAATTTCCACCGATGGGTTGACCTGCTCATTCCTCTACCTTAATTGATGCTGTTTTCAGATGCATCAAAAGAAGGATGGGGTCCCCATGTGCTGTACACACCACCTCCGGGCTCTGGTCAAGAGTCCGAAAAATCCCAGCTTATAAATCTTCCGGAAATGAGAGCAGCCTTCTTGGCCCTGCAGCAGTTCCATCGGATGCTTTTGGTGAGTGACAGCAACACTGTAGTGGTTTATGTAAACAAGCAAGGCAGTACCTTTTTGCAGCACCTTTGCCATCTAGCAGCGGGGTTGCTAAGATCGGCAGAAGAAAACTCAGTGTCCCTATCTGCTCGCTTCATTCCAAGCAAAAGGAATGAGCTCTCTGGCAACCAGAACAGAGCAACTCAGATAGTGGGCTCCGAGTGGTCTTTGATTCATCCAGTAGTCAACCAAATCCTGACTTTGTAGGATTCCCCTGCACTGGACCTGTTCATGAAGTCACAGAACAACAAACTCCCGCTATACTGTTCACCAGTCCTGGATCCCCAGGCCCTCTGGCAAGATACATTCCAGCAACAGTGGGACAACATCGTCATCTACGCCTTTCCCTCATTTTCCTGATGAGAAGGTTGCTCAAGGCAAGATCATCCTCCAATCTAGCAATGACCCTCATAGCTCTGCTATGGTATCATGCGGAATGGTTCCCAGACCTCCTTCAGCTGCTGAAAGAAGACCCGAGAAAACATCCTCGATGAAACGATCTGCTCAGACAACCACACATGAACATCTTCCTCAAGGCTGTAGGATACCTATGTCTTCACACCTGGAGACTATCTAGCATCTCCTCACACAGAGAGACTTTTCACAACACGTTGCGAAAAGGATGTCTGGATACCTCCAGCAATCTTCAGCAGCAGTTTACGAGGCTAAGTGGACTGTCTTCTTTGGTTGGTGTTGTGGAAGGGGTATCTCTCCACTCGATGCCCCTATTCCAGCAATGGTGGAGTTCCTTTATACCTTCGGGAGAAAAGGCTCCTCTGGATCTTGGCGGTGAAAGGCTATCGCTTGGCCTTTAGACTGAAAGGAGTTAACATTTCCTTCGTAATGGAGTTGTCTCTCATACGGAATTTCAAGCTTACCTGTCCTCAGTTGGAAGTTAGACCGCCTCCATGAAACAGGGTTTGTGTCCTTCAGTCTCTGTAAGAAGCCCCTTACAAACCTTGAAACCAGGCGTCAGATCTTCACCTGATTCTGAAGATGGTTTTTCTGCTCGCTTTGGGCTCGGCCAAGAGAGTTGGCGAACTCCATGGTATTTCCTACGACATCTCCCTTTCAAGGGGATGGGGAGAGATAATGCTCAGCTTCGTCCTTAAGTTTATTGCCAAGACTCAAAATCCGGGAGTAGCAGATCTTAGATTTTTGTACAATTCTAATGAAAAAGTTTACTCAATGAGACAGTTGAGCAATATTTGTAGAATGATAAGGCTTGAATGGATTGGAGTTATACCTAACCCCTAGCAAGAAATTGTACAATAACTTAGAAAAATCATATTAGACCAGGTATTATAGGAATTTACTATGAGATTCAGGGCCTCTGTAACACGGTTTTTTGGACTTTGCTCCTTATCAAAGCATCGGATGTAGCTGAAAGTTGACAAATGTATATTTTACAATCACACACAAATTTTGTCAGCACTATCAATAACCTAAACCCGATAGTTTTAATTTTTATAGAGTAAAAATGATCTAGCCGACGCCATGGCCAGTGATAACGCGCCAAGAGTTGAAAACATTCATTACGTAAGCAATGTAAACACCTTTTGACAAAATTTTGCCCCGCCCATCCACCAGACACCCATTCACCTTGTTCCATCTGCTCTGAAACCCATAACAGTCAAGAATGGCTAACAGGATTTGGAATTGCTCCGTGGTTGCAAAACTGCATTTGTCTTACGACTTGCAACTTTATACAGTAAAGAGAAAGCCCGTGGCCATATTTACTATAGCCTGAATAGGTAATTTTTCAGTTTCTAGTTTAAATCCAATATTTATGGTCTGATTTGTATTTAGCGTAACATGATTATAATACTTGTAATGTCATTCAGGCTTTTGAACATTTCCATTAACTATTCACTATGCCACCGAGAGAGAGAGAGAGAGAGAAAGAGAGAGATTGTATGTAAACAGTTTTTATATAACTATTTTTGTTAAAATAAGAATTTTGTGCTAAACTCTCCATCAGATCAACGGATCATCCGCTATATATTTTTTTTTCTTCTTCTTAGGCCGTAAGACCGTGTTGGCTATGTTTTGGGCATGACTGCATTTTGTAAATAAATCAGGAATAGTTTTAGGAGTTTTATTTGTACATCTAATGGGAATTTATAGAAGTAAAGTGAACATAATTCATTTATCCTTTAAAATAATTACTACGTATAGCAAAACAAATAGTAGTAAAGATGATAATTCAATGAAGGAATGATACCATACTTTATCTTTAGCTTCAACATCGGCAATTACATACCCAGTTACCATAATTTGTCAGCTTAATGAAATAACCTATCATCTAATGTTAAACTTAATTTTTTGAGGAGGCCATGGCTTATTGCACAGTGAAAAAACATTACAAAGACTTTATGAATGGCAGAACGATACATAAATGTGGGTGGGGTATCTGTGCTAGCGTAATAATACTAGTGCCGCAACAGTAGTATACATGAATTAAACGTTTAGGCCAACTGCTGGGATCCTTGAGGATCATTTAGCACTTCTTACAACTACTCGAGAAATGAGAGTTTTTATAGCCAGAATTTAAATTTTCTGATCCAACAATGCCCATGATAGCCTTCAGTGTTATCCTGAATTATAACCAGGCCAAAGTGGGTGGAGCCTCATGAAGTCATCATTCTGACGATAATTATTGGTGAAGGTTTAAAGCCAAAATACGGTACCGTCTATTTTTTTTTACAGTAAATAGGTAGGTAGATAGACAATAAATAAAAATTGCTTGACATGGGATATAGCAATTATCAAATCAAGCTTGTCTACTACGTTTTTGAAAATTACCAACTATTCCCTACACCTTGTCAATCTGATTCTGACCTATAAAGTAGAGTGTAATTTCTTAGGAAACTTATTTTGGGAGTTAGACTAATAATCGAAGTGTTTTTGTATTTATTAACATATTTTGTTGGTTTGTTCATTATGACAATTATCAGTGGAGAGGTTTCAGAGTTCATAAAGGTGTACTGCTTTGCTTTTATTTAAACTTTTGTGTCATTGTTGGCAGAGGTATAGCCTTCGTAACGTATAGCCAATCGTCGATCGAGAAAGAGGGAAGAAATGCCGTCATAAGTTACGTAACGAGTGCGTTCGAAACCTTTTCTCTGAGTAAGTTGGCCCGTCTTAAAAAAACGTCACTTTTACATTATAAGTACCAAATTTATTAAACCTACGTAATGCAGAATATAGTCAAAATTTATGTGTAGATATAATGTGCATTCTAAAGAAGCGTTATATTTATGGAATTCATAGATAAAAAATTATTGCGGAAAAACCGTGTTACAGAGGCCCTGAATCTCATAGTAGCTGTGCATTCCTTTTCCCCTTAAACAACCATATGTCCTGCAAAGTTAGCTGGATTGTTTTGAGTTGGTTTCTTCACATGGTGAAAACAGAAGTAATAGATTTATGAAAAGTGGATGATCCAGAAATGTTGGGCGTAGGTGATTTTGGGAGACACTGAAAGTTTTCCCTAAATGGCGTGAAAGAGGTTTTGAAATTGCATGACATTTGATTCCAGGAAGATAAAGTATTTTTGGAATAGTGAGGGGCTCAATCTATAGTATGTGGAAGATGTGGTAGTATTCTACTTATTTGCCAGCTGTTTGGGTATATAAAGTGGTTTATGTGGTTAAAAACATGGCAAACTAGAAAAGCACTCAGAGTGCAGACCTCCGCCAGGGTAGCTTATTTTTCAAAACTATGTGAGAACTTGGGGTTAGGGTTAATTTAGTTGACCTTTTGTTCGACCTTGACCTTTGACCTAGGACTTTCAAAATTGAATTGCTTCCACATCTCAACATAATTAATCCCTGAAAGTTTCACTACTCTATGAGTTAAATTGTGGCCAGGAAGTTATTCACAAAGCGATAAACAGGGGGTGAAAACATAACCTCCTCCCCAACTTTGTTTACGGAGGTAAACATATAATAGTAAAAGGAGCAAGGGAAAGATGTATAGCCTCCTGGATGGTAGTGGTGACGTGCTAGCCTTGCATTTGCATGGACAGCAGATAGAGTTCCACTTCAGCCCGTCAGTTTTAAAGGTTTTATTAGGGAAGCTGCTGCTGTGGTTGAGCACCACGGCGCGGTGAGTGTTAGCCTAACTCGCTAATTTACTGATGAGTATCTCCTCGGATGATGGCGTCATTGATCTTCGGAGTCAGGGTACCAGAAAACTTCAAATCAATCAATTTATCTCCTCGGATTAAATTTTAACTGAAATTAGGCACCTTTAACCTTATGAAAATACAGTATGAAGAACACATTTTACAGTACATCAAAGGTTCTCTCTATTTTGACTGTGTGAGATACATGTGGTACTTCAATAAGAATTTTCCCTTGAAGCTAAAAATGAGCTTACCATACTTGAAAGTTGCTTCAGAAATTAATCCAGCTTTGCACCATTGGTATGGTTATGTATTGAAAGATTAAATCCTCCTACTTTCCAAGCCTGTGGGATGAGTTACCTTGAGGATTTTACATCTTAGTATCCAGGAAGTGAAAATCTGGAGGTCACCCTAGTAAGGCTGTTCTAGATGCTGGTTGGCTGAATCATTTGACTTTAACATATGGCCAGTTGATATATAAACCTTCTAGAACCTCTCAGATAGATCTTTACATCTTGTTCAGAATTATGGGAACACGTTTGATAAGGAGCAATGTTTGTGGTAGTTGATATATGAAGAATATAGTTTGTGGTAGTTGATATTAAGATCATGGTTTGTGGTAGTTGATTTAAAGAGCATGGTTTGTGATGGTTGGTATTTAAAGAGCATGATCTGTGGTAGTTCATAGAATTAAACTGAGATGTAGCGTAATATGAGATAGCAAAAACTTGTCGCAATTGGTTGAACCTTTGGAATAGGTGCCTTATTACTCTCAATTATAAATAAAGTTTAACGGAAGGATTTGTTTCAGCATAGTCTATAGCAGGATTGTGAGTCTAATCCACATGTTGCTGCTCTTGTTGGATTAGATCTGTTATTTGTGGCAAGGCTGTGTTGATGGCAGGATCATAGGAACATAGTCTAAGTGTGTAATCGTAGGAATTGTGCCTCTACAACCCTCGTTATGTTTTAATTCACTTTACCCTGTGAGATTTGGTGGGGATAAAGAGGCAGAAGTATATTAGAGTTGAGCAGTATTTATTTATTACAAGCTAAATTCGGAGGTGTAGGGGTGAATTATTGATTTTACGGCAAAGGTATGTACAAGGACTAAGTATGAAAAAAAAACCTGGGTGCTAAAATATGATTAGGGCTACACAAGACGAGCAGTGGGTGACTGTGGTTAATCCATAGAGTTGAAAGACCTACCAGGTCTTCTTGAATCAGTATTGGCAATCCTGGAAATACCCCAGCTTTGTAACTACTATTAAGTAATCAGAGATAGTTTTACATTTGACAGCACAAGTTTGGTGGGTTTTAAATTTGGGGAAAAAGTAAATGTGTACATTTGGTGCCGCACTCTTGTTGTTATGGAGAGTCATAACGTCCCGTATTACGTTGTTGTTGTTATTTTTTATTATTATCATTTTTTCAATATTAATCTTACCCGATGATCATGTAGCTGTCAACTCCGTTGCCCGACAGAAATCTACGGTCGGGATACGCCAGCGATCGCTTATACAGGTGGGGGTGTACTCACCAGCGCCATCTGTGGTCAGGTACTCCAGTACTTCTTGTCAACAAGACCTCAATTTTTCCTCTGTCGTGCCGCCGGCAAGACCTACATGGATACGCTGTTGATTTTGGAGTCTTTTGTTCACGGTTTTGGTGAAGTATTTGCTCTAAAATTTAGCCTTCGCTGTACAGGAAGCTTTTCCCTTAGCTTAGATAGCTTTTGGAATTAATTTGATTTATTGGTTAACGATCTTTGCTTTACTTTGGAATTCCCCCTTGACTGTTCCCTAAATTCAAGATGTCCGACCACTCTCAAGCTCCTAAATATAGGCGATGTAGTGTTAGGACTTGTAATAGGCGTCTTCCGAAGGCCTCTGTTGATCCTCACACCCTTTGTTCCGATTGTAGGGGAAAATCCTGTCAATTGGAAGATCGATGTGGGGAATGTGCGGGGCTTTCGGAATTCGAATTTAATGAATTCCTCAAATATACAACTAGGTTAGAGAAGGAGAGAGTTAGGAGGAGTTCTTCTCGCTCTTTGGTTTATTCCTCTCCCCATGTCCCTCAACCTTTTCCTTCCCCTGTGGTGGTGACCCCCGAACCTGCTACGAGTGCTCAGCCTGATATGACGGATATGTTGCGTGCCATTCAGGCTCTTGGTGATAAGGTGGAGTCGTTAGTTAGTGACCACAATCTTCTCTTGGCAGATGTCAAGGAGCTTAAAGTGAAGAGTGCAGTGGGAAGTGTTAGTGCCAGTGCTGTGCATAGTGTCAGTGTCAGTGTTGCGCATGAGGATACTTCTGTGCGTGCCAGTCGTCCTCCCAGTCCGGGACCTCTTGCAAGCTCCCAAGCCCAGGGGAGAAGCAACGTCGAAGGGCCAAAGGGTTCGGCAGGCCTTGATCGGCGCACAGTTGTATCCTCAGTGGTTGCGGGCGTATCTGATAGAGATCGTCACTTCCACTCCCAGACGAATGAGCCCTTAAATTCCTCGTCTGCGGAAGAGGTTTCCAGGAGGAAACGGTGGACCCAGGTCTCACGACCTATCAAACGTAAGGTCCCTTCCGAGCTAGTCCAACGGCCCAGGTGTAGCCACTGGGCCAGTTCGGACTCGCCGCAGTCATCTGATGACTGCACACCTCCCAAGAGAGGTAGAGTGGTGCCTCAACAGGCCTCTGCTCCAACCACTGTGGACCCCAAGTGGTCAATGCTGCAGACTATGCAGTCTCAGCTTGCGGCTTTGATGCAGGAGTATCAGGCAGAGAAGGTTAGCACCCCTCCTCCTGCGAGCGCTCCTCCACCTTTACGCAGTCCTCCCTGTCAGATGCAGCCGCATCGGGAGTTGCCAGGTTCCAGCACTATGCGGCAACCTCCTCAACCCATGAGGCAGGAGCCTCATGCTATGCGACAACCTCCTCAACCCCTGAGGCAGGGGCCTCAAGCTATGCGGCAACCTCCTCCACCCTTGAGGCAGGAGCCTCATGCTATGCAGCAACCTCCTCAACCCTTGAGGCAAGAGCCTCATGCTATGAGGCATCCTCCTCAACCCATGCAGCACGAGCCTCATACCATGCAGCAGCCGCATTCTATGCAGCATGAGCCTCATCCCATGCAGCTTGAGCCGCATGCCATGCAGCATGAGCCTCATGCCTTACAACCCGTTCTGCAGGATTCAGCCATTCAGCCTGCCACTCTGCCTTTACCTCTCGCTACTCAACTCTCAGGCGATGAGGTTTCTGAGGATGAAGCTGCCCATCTGGATGATCCTCCATCTGAGGTGGAAGGACACAAGTCTTCGCCGCCTTCCTTAGACTTTCGCAAGGTCCTGGCTCTGTTCAGAGAGTTGTACCCTGAACACTTCGTGTCTGCAACCCCTCGTTCTCCTCCCTCCGAGTTTTCTCTGGGCATGCAGTCTACTACGCCTGCCTACACCAAGCTTGTCCTCGCCAGATCATCAAGGAGAGCTTTGAGGGTTTTGGGGGATTGGTTGCAGTCCAAGCAGCAACTGGGAAGGACCTCTTTTGTGTTTCCTCCTCCTAAGCTTGCTTCTAAGTCGGGCGTCTGGTATGCCACGGGAGAGGAACCTGGCTTGGGGGTTCCTGCCTCTGCCCAGGCCGACTTCTCAAGTTTGGTTGACTCTCCCCGCAGGTCGGCTATGAGACGCTCGAAGGTCTGCTGGTCCTTTTCAGATCTGGACCACTTGATGAAGGGAGTCTTTCGCGCCTTCGAAATTTTTAACTTCCTCGATTGGAGTCTAGGAGCCTTAAGCAGGAAGACTGCTCCTTCTGACAAAGACGCGGCCATGCTGATCATGTCCAGTATGGACAAAGCAATTCGCGATGGTTCTGGCGAACTTGCGGCTATTTTTGTCTCAGGAGTCCTCAAGAAAAGGGAACATCTATGCACCTACTTATCGACTGGTATCACCCCTTGCCAGAGGTCAGAGTTACTGTTTGCTCCTCTCTCCAAGTTCCTGTTTCCGGAGGAGTTAATCAAGGGGATGGCTGCGGCTCTTATCCAGAAGGATACACATGACCTCATGGCTTCTTCAGCACGTAAGGCGAAAACCTTACCTTCCGTGCCTAGATCTTACCGCACCCCTGTTGCTGATACACCTGCTACTAGGTTCATTCCGCCCTTTCGTGGTAGAGCCTCCAGTAGAGGAAGTACCCGTGCAGACAGTCAACGGGGCAAGTCAAAGAAGGGTGCCAAGTCCACAAAAAGCAAGCTTTGACTTCCTTCCTCTCCAGACAGCTGTAGGAGCCAGACTCAAGACCTTCTGGCAAGCCTGGGAGAGCAGAGGTGCAGACGCTCAGTCTGTCAAGTGGCTAAGGGAGGGATACAGAATTCCGTTCTGCCGCAATCCCCCTCTGACCACTTCTCCCATCAACCTCTCTCCCAACTACAAGGAGAAGGACAAGAGGCTAGCGTTACAACAAGAGGTGTCGCTCCTGCTACAGAAGGAGGCAGTGGTGATAGTTCGGGACCATCAATCCCCGGGCTTTTACAACCGTCTCTTCCTGGTGGCCAAGAAGACAGGAGGTTGGAGACCGGTGCTGGACGTCAGTACGCTCAATGCTTATGTCACCAAGCAGACGTTCACAATGGAGACGACGAAGTCGGTCCTAGCAGCGGTCAGGCAGGAGGACTGGATGGTCTCGTTAGATCTGAAAGATGCCTACTTTCACGTTCCCATCCATCCAGACTCCCAACCTTTTCTGAGATTCGTCTTTGGAGAGGTTGTGTACCAGTTCCAAGCCCTGTGCTTTGGCCTGACCACGGCACCTCTTGTGTTTACGCGACTGATGAGGAATATTGCGAAATTCCTTCACTTGGCAGACATCAGAGCCTCCCTTTATTTAGACGACTGGCTTTTAAGAGCTCCCACAAGTCGTCGCTGTCTGGAGAGTCTCAGATGGACTATGGATCTGACCAAGGAACTGGGCCTCCTGGTCAATTTAGAGAAGTCCCAGCTCGTTCCTTCCCAGTCCATCGTTTACCTGGGTATGGAGATTCAGAGTCGAGCTTTTCGGGCTTTTCCGTCGGCCCCAAGAATCAACCAAGCCCTGGAGTGCATCCTGAGCATGCTGAGGAGGAACCGATGCTCGGTGAGGCAGTGGATGAGTCTAACAGGGACTCTTTCATCGCTAGCCCTGTTCATCGAGTTAGGGAGACTCCACCTCCGCCCCCTTCAGTACCATCTGGCAGCTCACTGGAACAAGGATATGACGCTCGAGACGGTCTCAATTCCTGTTTCCAAAGAGATGAGGGCTACTCTAACGTGGTGGAAGAACAGCATTCTTCTCAAGGAAGGTCTTTCGTTAGCTGTTCAGACCCCCGACCATCATCTCTTCTCGGACGCATCAGACTCGGGCTGGGGCGCGACATTGGACGGACAGGAATGCTCGGGGATATGGAATCAGGAACAGAAAACGCTTCATATCAATTGCAAGGAGTTGTTGGCGGTTCATCTGGCCTTAATGAACTTCAAGTCCCTCCAGCTAAACAAGGTGGTGGAGGTGAACTCCGACAACACCACAGCCTTGGCGTACATCTCCAAGCAGGGAGGGACTCATTCGAGGAAGCTGTTCGAGATCGCAAGGGACCTCCTCATTTGGTCAAAAAGTCGAAAGCTCACGCTGGCAACGAGGTTCATTCAGGGCGATATGAATGTCATGGCAGATCGCCTCAGCCGGAAGGGTCAAGTCATCCCCACAGAGTGGACCCTTCACAAGAACGTTTGCAACAGACTTTGGGCCCTGTGGGGTCAGCCAACACTAGATCTGTTCGCTACCTCGATGACCAAGAGGCTCCCATTGTACTGTTCCCCGATTCCAGACCCGGCAGCAGTTCACGTGGATGCCTTTCTGCTGGATTGGTCCCATCTCGACCTGTATGCATTCCCGCCGTTCAAGATCATCAACAGGGTTCTTCAGAAGTTCGTCTCTCACAAAGGGACACGGCTGACGTTGGTTGCTCCCCTCTGGCCCGCAAGAGAATGGTTCACAGAGGTACTGCAATGGCTGGTCGACGTTCCCAGGACTCTCCCTCTAAGAGTGGACCTTCTGCGTCAACCTCACGTCAAGAAGGTACACCCAAGCCTCCACGCTCTTCGTCTGACTGCCTTCAGACTATCGAAAGACTCTCAAGAGCTAGAGGCTTTTCGAAGGAGGCAGCCAGAGCGATTGCCAGAGCAAGGAGGATATCCACTCGCAGAGTCTATCAATCTAAGTGGGAAGTCTTCCGAAGCTGGTGCAGGGCCAATGCAGTTTCCTCTACCAGTACCACTGTAACCCAAATTGCTGACTTCCTGTTACATCTAAGGAACGTTAGATCCCTATCAGCTCCTACGATCAAGGGTTATAGAAGTATGTTGGCAGCGGTTTTCCGCCACAGAGGCTTGGATCTTTCCTCCAACAAAGATCTGCAGGACATCCTTAGGTCTTTTGAGACCTCTAAGGAACGTCGGTTGTCCACTCCAGGCTGGAATCTAGACGTGGTCCTAAGGTTCCTGATGTCATCTAGATTTGAACCGCTACAATCAGCCTCTTTCAAGGATCTCACATTAAAAACTCTTTTCCTAGTATGCCTAGCAACAGCTAAGAGAGTAAGTGAGATCCACGCCTTCAGCAGGAACATAGGTTTCACATCGGAAACGGCTACATGTTCCTTGCAGCTCGGTTTTTTGGCTAAAAACGAGCTTCCTTCACGTCCTTGGCCTAAATCGTTCGAGATCCCTAGCCTATCTAACTTGGTGGGTAACGAGCTGGAGAGAGTACTTTGCCCAATCAGAGCTCTTAGGTACTATCTGAAAAGGTCAAAACCTTTACGAGGACAATCAGAAGCCTTATGGTGTGCGGTTAAGAAGCCTTCGCTACCAATGTCTAAGAACGCAGTTTCTTACTACATCAGGCTTCTGATTAGAGAAGCTCATTCTCATATGAAGGAAGAAGACCTTGCTTTACTGAAGGTAAGGACACATGAAGTGAGAGCTGTGGCTACTTCAGTGGCCTTCAAACAGAACCGTTCTCTGCAGAGTGTTATGGATGCAACCTATTGGAGAAGCAAGTCAGTGTTCGCATCATTCTATCTCAAAGATGTCCAGTCTCTTTACGAGAACTGCTACACCCTGGGACCATTCGTAGCAGCGAGTGCAATAGTAGGTGAGGGCTCAGCCACTACATTCCCATAATCCCATAACCTTTTTTAACCTTTCTCTTGATTGCTTTTATTGTTGTTTTTGGGTTGTACGGTCGGCTAAGAAGCCTTCCGCATCCTGGTTGATTTGGCGGGTGGTCAATTCTTTCTTGAGAAGCGCCTAGGTTAGAGGTTATGATGAGGTCCTTTAGTATGGGTTGCAGCCCTTTATACTTTAGCCACCTAAGAGTCGTTCAGCATCCTAAGAGGACCGCTACGCTCAGTAAGGAAGACGTACTTATTAAAGGCAGAGTAATGGTTCAAGTCGACTTCCTTACCAGGTACTTATTTGTTTTTTATTGTTATTTTGAATAACTAATAAAAATGAAATACGGGATACTTAGCTTCTTTGTTAACATGTATACTGGTCTCCACCCACCACCCTGGGTGTGAATCAGCTACATGATCATCGGGTAAGATTAATATTGAAAAATGTTATTTTTATTACTAAAATAAATTTTTGAATATACTTACCCGATGATCATGATTTAAATGACCCGCCCTTCCTCCCCATGGAGAACCAGTGGACCGAGGAGAAAATTGAGGTCTTGTTGACAAGAAGTACTGGAGTACCTGACCACAGATGGCGCTGGTGAGTACACCCCCACCTGTATAAGCGATCGCTGGCGTATCCCGACCGTAGATTTCTGTCGGGCAACGGAGTTGACAGCTACATGATCATCGGGTAAGTATATTCAAAAATTTATTTTAGTAATAAAAATAACATATTATTATTATAATTATTATTACTACTAACTAAACTACAACCTTAGTTGGAAAAGCAAGATGCTATAAGCCCAAGGGCTCCAACAGGGAAAAATAGCCCAGTGAGGAAAGGAAATGAAATAAACAAACGTTCTGAGAAATAATGAACAATTAAAGTAAAATATTTAAAAAAAAAACAGTAACATCATCAAAACAAATATTTCATAAATAGACTACAAAAAAAAAAAAAAATAAGAAACTTACATAAGCCTGTTCAACATAAAAATATTTGCTGCAAGTTTGAACTTTTGAAGTTCTGTCGATTCAACTACCCGATTAGGAAGATCATTCCACGACTTGGTCACAGCAGGAATAAAACTTCTAGAATACTGTGTAGTATTGAGCCTCATGGTGGAGAAGGCCTGAATATTAGAATTAATTGGAATACTGTGTAGTATTGAGCCTCATGACGGAGAAAGCTTGACTATTAGAATTAACTGGAATACTGTGTAGTATTGAGCCTCATGATGGAGAAAGCTTGACTATTAGAATTAACTGGAATACTGTGTAGTATTGAGCCTCATGATGGAGAAAGCTTGACTATTAGAATTAACTGGAATACTGTGTAGTATTGAGCCTCATGATGGAGAAGGCCGGACTATTAGAATTAACTGGAATACTGTGTAGTATTGAGCCTCATGATGGAGAAGGCCTAACTATTAGAATTAACTGGAATACTGTGTAGTATTGAGCCTCATGATGGAGAAGGCCTAACTATTAGAATTAACTGGAATAGTGTGTAGTATTGAGCCTCATGATGGAGAAGTCCTGACTATTAAAATCAACTGCATGCTAGTATCACGAACAGGATGGAACGGACCGTCTGCCAAGTTATATAAATCGTTAGGTAAACGATAGATATTATGCATAGTTGCATGAACCCCCCCCCCCCCCGAGTTCGTTTTAATTATATCACCTTAATATTCTTCTACGATTTACAATGTCTTCGTATGCAATTCTACTGCAGAATATTTTGGAGATTTTTTCATAGACCAAAACTGTAATTAGATTATCATTTATTATAAAGAAATACTAACGGGAAAGGGTGAATTTATAGTTAGCCAGAATATGTGAATTGTTTGAAAATGTTCAAATAGAGAAAGTACAGTAGAAAAACGCAAGTTTTTAGACTTGCTGTAGCCTACAGGAAAGTTACAGAAATCATTTTCTGTGGACAGTTTTTGGTGATTAGAAAAGTACCTCTTCTTTCACTAAGAAATAAAAGTAAGCTAAGAGGATAAAGATTCTTGTACATACAACATTAAGGCTTTCAAGTAATGGCCTCTCTCTCTCTCTCTCTCTCTCTCTCTCTCTCTCTCTCTCTCTCTCTCTCTCTCTCTCTCTCTCTCTCAAATCCTATTCTCTGTTTTCTCCTTCAGTCTGAAGGCAGAGACTCTCTCTCTCTCTCTCTCTCTCTCTCTCTCTCTCTCTCTCTCTCTCATCAGGCCTGACAATATTGTAATTTTGATTTCCTGGTCTCATAATTTATTCATATACATATATATAAATATATATTAGTAACACCTATGCAAATACATCCTATTTTCTGGAGTGGACTTACATGTAATAAATGGCGAGTTCCCTTTGTAATATCGTGCGTTGCTTGTCCTTTTTCTGCAGAAAGAATATTTTTGAGGGAGCTTAATGTTATTTTACGAGTATAATCTGTGTGTGTTTGCAGCCATGCTAGCAAGAAGGTAGGTTTAGACCTTTTTATTTTTTTTATTTTTTAGCAATTTAAATAGTTTCTTGTTTTACCAATATGGAATGGAAGATAACAGAATTATTGATTGGTTTTATTCCATGGGCTGGAAAGCTGCAAGAACCCTCCTCTACTAAACATACACACTGAAGAGAGAAAGATCCAACCCTCCCTCTCTCTCTCTCTCTCCCTCTCCCTCTCTCCCTCTCTCTCTCTCTCTCTCTCTCTCTCTCTGTATAGTGAAGCGGTCAAAAGACATCTGCAGCCATTTAGGCTCCCTTGAACTGACGTCCGTCAAATCTTCCAAGACCGTCCTAGAAATAAATAAAGAGGTCAAGGGCGCTCGTCTTTTCTCCTCCTCCTCCTCCTCCTCCTCTAGTTCAAGTTGCCTTGCCATTTTTACGTCGAGCTTGCTCGGTCTGAGGGCTGAACTTTTAGGGGAGGGATATAGGGCGAGTAAGGGGGGGGGGGGGTTGAAGAGGGGACATCCTTTCAGTCGGCAACAGCAGAGAGTCTTCAAGCCTGTTTTAAGCTTCAGGGAGGGAAAATTGGAAAGGGGTCTTGTGTCCAACTCCAGCCGTGTGTCCTTCCCCCTCTTCTCCTTTCTCCCCCCTCCCCCCAACCTCCCTCCCTCCATCTTCCTTCTGCTCTCCTCGTCCTCCCCCCATCCCTTCTCCTACCTTTTCTATCCCTCCCCCTACCTCTCATATCCCATCCCTTACTTCTCCCATCTCTCCTCCTACTTCTCCATCCTCCTCTCCCTCCCCCTCTCTCTCCCCTCTCCCCCCTCTCTCTCCCCTCTCCCCCCTCTCCCCCCTCTCTCTCCCCTCTCCCCCCTCTCTCTCCCCTCTCCCCCCTCTCTCTCCCCTCTCCCCCTACTTCTCCCACCCCCCTTCCCTTACCTAGAAGCATACAAGATCTTTTTTTTATGGTGATATCGATTCATTGAAAGCGATGCACGTGAGTGCAATAGTAGACAGACACACAGACACAGACGAATGAACCAGTTGTAGACAGACACGCAGGCACTGACAAATGGACCAATAGTAGACAGACACAGACACAGACGAATGGCCCAACAGACTGAGAGTGATCACTGAAATGGTTGACTCAAAGCAAAACGAGGAAATTATGTACCTGATAAATATATAGAATAGGCATAAAATTAATATCATAATTAAAGGTAGAATTAAAATAAGGAAGGGTATGTGCATTTGGATGTTGAATAAATCTGCTACAGACAGTAGACCAGGTCATTAGCGAAGGAAGCAGACTAGAAAAACATAAAGGAAGAGATAAGTAAGTGAATTTGATTAATGAAAATAAAGAGGGATTTGAATTCGGAATGGAACTTGATAGATAAATAGAGAATTTGATAAAGTAGGAGTTATTAAACTGAATTAACCAATATAGGAAAATAGTATATTTACATGAATGATTATTTTTATTTAACATTAGTTTACTGCAATTACAATTGCAATTTTTACAATTTATCCAAATATGTTTTTAGATAAGAAATATATCGACTCGTGAATAATTTTTTTTTTTTACATGTTTTAAGTCCTATGTTATTAATAGTAAAAGTATTTTATCATTATACTTTTGATATATTTAAGTAATTGCGTGTCAGTACTTATAAATCCTAAGTATCTTCCTATCCATAATAACCCTGCAATAGAATCGGCCATTATGACCATTTCCGTATTTTCATCTTTCTTTGAATCTGTTTAACTATATTATAAATGGTAATTGTAAATGTGTATTTCCTAATAAGATAAAAAGAAAATAGGAAAATAAACGAATGAATTGAACAAACTAGGTCATAATTGGTAATTGCAAATGTGTATTTCCTGATAAAGATAAAAAATAAATAGGTA
>NC_090734.1:148090766-148124991 GCF_036898095.1 Palaemon carinicauda
TATATATATATATATATATAGATATATATATATATATATATATATAGATATATATATATATATATATATATATATATATATATATATATATATATATATATATAATATATATATATATATATATATAAAATCAAGACTCTGGAAGTCATGTCTGGCAATTAATAAAAAACATTCTAAGAGTAACGCTGAAGTAATACACGCCTCTTTCCGATCAATAACTAGCTCTTCTTCAAGAATATTCCGATTGATAAAATATTAATTAATAGGAATCTTGCAAGCGTTATTAACTTGTTTATAAAAAAATATGAAATACGAGTGAGAATTCCTATACAGGGATGCATTTTCGAACGAATGTCATGTTCATAGTGTCCTGTCGCTAACCATGAAACCTTCTGAAAAAGGTTATATGGAAGAGGATGAAGATTTATGTGAAGTCTACGGTGTTTGGAACCACGATTTCATTGTAGGTAAAACCCCATATCCATTTATAACCGCAACATTGAAATAGGAAGTACAATTAGGTATATCTATGCAAGACAATCTCATGTCACATCATAACTGAATGAACACCCTTCACTTTAAAGAAAAATTGCAATAACAGAAAATTGTAACGGGAACATTGATGGATAAACAAGAGGGACAGAAGACAGGTCTCTTTCTTCATTCTCATCTGTGCATGTCTAACTTAGTACTAATTTGCCTTTAATGCGTTCAATAATGTAGAAGTTGTCAAGACAAGGTGACTTTAACAGACATACAAAGGGACAGGCGCACGATCCTTCTCCCCATACTAAATCTATGTCTGGGATTTGTATGGAAACGATGGGCAGAATACATTGACGGACATTAAAAGACAAACTGTCAGACGGACAGAAAACAACAAGACAAATGGACAGAAAATCTAGACAAACGGCCAAAGGTAGGGTGGCCCAGATTCCCCTCCCAAGTTCATTTACAGGAAACTAATATGATATGATATAACATAAGCAGTTTTAGTAAATACCAGGTAAACAATAAAAAAGACAAGTTATTAGACAATTACGCTTAGGTTGGGTAATAAATATAAACATTACTACAGGTATCCCATAATTGAACATAATGTGTTTACAGTTTGCTCGCTGGTGATCATGCCTTTTATTCCCTCACTTTTTAATAGGAATACTGTGTACTTCCATTAATTGTATGTGCATGTCTTTTGATTAGACCTTTTGTATTAATCTACTTTCCTGCAATTTATTCCCCCTGTTATTCTCTTTGTAACCTCTCCCTTTTGAGGTCTGTATACTTTTATTAAAGACACTGTATATACTAATAATACTATTCAAGATTTTTAACAATATCCTTTGATTATATAAATCATGAATATATCTTTGCTACAATCTAATAATTTCACTAGATATGAAACCAATAAAAAATAAAAAATAATAATTTTAGATGAAACTAAAACTAAATAAAGCTCTGGTAACCAGTGAATATAAATAAATCTTGCGACAACATTAAATATTGGATGAAAAATAAAAAAAAAAATAGCATTAACATATCGTCTGTCAACACTAACTATAGTCTAGAACTGATGAAACAATGGGTTATTTCAAGGTCTTAAGAATTAATTAAACACAAGCTATTAAACCTTATAAATAAACCAGAATACAGTACGCAAAATTACAGATTGTATTTTATATATATATATATATATATATATATATATATATATATATATATATATATATATATATATATATATATATATATATATATAGTGTGTGTGTGTGTCTGTGTAAATATTAACTACAATGTCATTTAATATCGAATTCTACCTTTGGGAATGTGTATCCACTGGAAATTCATTTGAATTTCCAGTGGATATACATTCCCAAAGGTAGAATTCGACATTAAATGTCACTGTGGTTGATATCTACATGGATTAAAATCACGAGTGTTATTGATAAATATTCTCTCTCTCTCTCTCTCTCTCTCTCTCTCTCTCTCTCTCTCTCTCTCTCTCTCTCTCTCTCTCTCTCTCTCTCTCTCTCTCTCTCTCTCTATATATATATATATATATATATATATATATATATATATATATATATATATATATATATATATATATATATATTAAACTATGAAGACACATGAATATCAAATTCATTTGCACCTGGATTCAAATCATGGTCATGATTGCTCCCCTTATCATATACAGTACACTGCTGCATTTAGGGTAATCATTCCCTCGGTACAGTTGGACACACTTCGCTGAGGAGGTGCACCTTGTCACGACTTTACTGTTCGGCGAGTAACCAAACAGATGAGCATAGGAAGAGATGGCATCAGTGGTCTGCGAGTAGGCGGGACTACACACAAAAGCAGAGTACATTTTCTTAGAGCGAGGTGCACCAGGAACTCCAGCGTCCAACTGTACATTCATTTTCTATGAGGTAACTACCTCCGTTAACGAAGTTGGAGAGGATGCTATGGTTTCACCGTTATTTGTTTGTTTGTTTGAATAAAATTGTGGCCAAGAAGTTGTTCACAAACAGACAAACAGGGGCAAAAACATAACTTCCTTCCAACTTCGCTGGGAGAGAGAGAGAGAGAGAGAGAGAGAGAGAGAGAGAGAGAGAGAGAGAGAGAGAGAGAGAGAGAGAGAGAGAGAGAGAGAGCACTCAATCAAAGAAATAACAAAATATCTTCAAGCAATAACTCGAATAAAATGATAACTGCAAAATTGTCAAGGCTTCGAGAGAAATCTCCTGACACACGAAAGAAAAAATTTGAGATTTTAGACAAAACATTTTTGTAAGACGTTCGAGTCCGTCTTCGGAAATTATTCAAGAATGGAAATGATTTGGGTTCGAAGTCTTAACTCGCGTTGATCGCTTGCTAAAAATTAATAAAGGCCAATTTTGATCGCGAAAAGTTTGAAGATTTTTTTTTTTACTCAGGATGACCTATCTAGATTTATCTTATTTAAAGATTCTCTCAACTGAATTAGTTTTTTGCCTAAATAAAAATATTCTTCATCATTATGATGCCTATACATTTGTTCAATTATCAAGTCATATTTTCAAGTAATTATATCTATCTCTCAATAACTACAAAAGAAATTATTAATTTTTTTATTACTTTAAACCCGAGGACATTGAGCGAAATCAGGGACCAGTACGTCCTAGATCTCGTCTACTGTATTGCAATATTCGTGGTCTTAAAGGTAAGGTCTTCAAGACCTTACCATTGAGTCCACACAGTACGATACTTGAGCTCAGAAACTTTGGTTTCTAATATGAGGCACTCGTCTGAGCTCCTTATAACTGGTTTTAAGAAGCCAATAAATATTGAAACGTGATGACATCCGTAGGGCCAGGGGAATGGCGGTGCATATTAGGACTGAGTACCCTGCTTCTCGTAAGTCCTGCTATCAATGTGGATGTCATGAGATTGTCTTCTTACCATTATGGCTAAGATACAAGGTGATAAAAAGGCCTCTTTTGTCTTTGTTGGTGATTTCAATGCTCGCCATGGAGAGTTATTAAGTTCTGTTTCTCCTACCGATCGCCATGGCTTAAGAGCTTTAGACTTTGCCTCTGAATCAGGCTGTGAGTAAATCATAAGTGAAACTACTCACAGGTCAGGTAACTGCTTGGACCTCGTATATACTGATTCCCCTGGCGGTATAACAAGAAAGATTGGTTCTCTAGTCGGGACATCTGATCATGACTTGATTTTATCAGTAATAAAAGAGTGAGCAGCCTGCCACTGATGTATCATACTCATGTCAGATTTATATGAAATCTCAAACAGACTGGAATGGAATGAGATTTTGCATGATCTTTTGGGCTTCAACTGGTCACAATTGTATAGTAGTGTTGATTCTGTTATCCCTTTGAATGAGAATCTAGTCAACACAATTGATAGGCGTATCCTTTCTCGTGTGCTAAGGTACCGAATGAAGGACAAACCGTGGTTCAATGATGACGGCAGACTGGCTTATTTGGAAAAGCAGGAGGCCTATCATCTTTGGAAGGGTAACAGATCAGATTTGACCTTGAATAACTATACTCAGCTAAGAGCATTTGCCCAGAGTGAATGCCTCAACTGAAAAGAAAAACAATCTATCCATAAAAGAAACCGCTTCTGGTACAACTCAGGAACATAAATGATGGTCTACCCTTAAATCTGCACTCTTTAGTGTAGATGCAACAGTTCCTCCTTTACTTAAACCAGATGGCTCAGTCACTCACTCACCAAAGAAAAAGGAAATCGTTTTGGCTGATGTGTTTGATAGTAAGCAGAGTAATAAGAAACTCGAACTTCCTCATTCCTGTTTTCCTGAGACTAAACTAACTAGTTTAGCTTTCCGATCTCGTGAAATTAAAGCTCTCTTGATGGACCTTGATGCTTATGGAGGTGTAGACCAAAAGGGTATTTTTCCTTTGTTTTTTATAAAGACAGCAGATTTCTTAGCGCCATTTTTATAAAGACAGCAGATTTCTTAGCGCCAAAGTTGTCATTTTGCGCAAGTTAGCAAGAAGAAGAGCTTTTAGCACATGTTGGAGAATTGGTAATGTTACTTCATTATGTAAATTGATTACCGACCAATTTCCACAACTCCCATATTATCTAAAGTTTTTGAATGCCTTCTGGCAAAACGTCTTAATAGGTTTGCTGAAGATATTCTATTCCCTAGTTTTCATAAAGGCCTTGGAGCATGTGATGGCCTTCTTACAATCTGCAATGCTGTACAAATATTCCCTGATTGTGGTCAGGAAGTTCCTATGGTTGGCCTTGCTTTTAGAGGTGCCTTTGGCCGTGTTAATCATGAGGCTCTTGTTATCAAACTAAACGTAAATCAGGGGTTGCTGAATCCCTTAATAGAAATCTAACTAAAATTAGTGTATGGTGCAAATTATGGGGTATGAAGGTGAATCCTAATAAAACTGAAAGTATGATTGTAAGTAGGTCAAGGACAGTGGCTCCTCAACATCCAGATCTCAGCATTGATAATGTTTCTTTAATTTCGTATGCCCCTTAAAATTTTACGTGCGATTCTCGACAGCAAATTTACTTTTGAGAAACATATTAGGTCTGTCTTCAATTGCACAAAAAATTGGCTTATTGAGAAAGTCTTACAAGATTTTAGGTGATCAATCTATTCTGAAGAAGTGTTTTAATTCTATCATTCTACCTTGTTTCTAGTATTGTTCTCCAGTCTGGTCTTCAGCTGCTGATTCTCATCTTAATTTGTTGGACAGGAACTTAAAGTCTACTAAATTTCTTATTCCTGATCTAGATATTAATCTCTGGGACCGTCATGCATGTTGCTTAAGATTTTTCATAATTCTGACCATCCATTACATTCAGATCTTCCAGGACAGTTCCATCCTGTTTGTAATACTAGGCAGGCAGTTAATTCTAACAGTCAGCCCTTCTCCATCATGAGGCTCAATACCAGACAGCATTCTAGAAGTTTTATTCCAGCTGTGACCAAGTTGTGGAATGATCTTCCTGATCGGGTAGTTGAATCAGTAGAACTTCAAAAGTTCAAACTTGCAACAAATGTTTACATGTTGAACAAGCTGAACCAAGTCTTTATATAGCCTATATGTGAATTATCTGTTTTAATGTTGTTAATGGGTTTTAAAATAGTTTATTTCAATTTTACATTACTTTTTATATCGTTTATTTATTTCTTCATTTCTATTCCTCACTGGGCTACTTTTCCCTTGTTGAAGCCCTTGAGCTTATAGCATTTTGCTTTTCAAACTAGGGTTGTAGCTTGGCTAGTAATAATAATAATAATAATAACAACAACAACAACAACAACAACAACAACAACAACAACAACAACAATAATAATAATAAGAATAATAATAATAACTTTTATTCTCTATTCAACAAATGACTTCAATATTATGGCATGATTTCTTTTGATTTCACTTTTTTGTCTACTTTCAACAATATTGATTTCCTAGTTAACATTCCAGTACACTTTTATTTACTGGTCAACCGAATCTCTTGTCAATACTATACCTCTATTTCAAACTCGATTACATTGCTATTCACTATTACCTGCGATGCTTATAGTGACCCAGATAATGGAATAGGCACACACACACACACACACACACACACACACACATATATATATATATATATATATATATATATATATATATATATATATATATATATACATTCATACACTTATATGCGTATATATATTCTAATTATACATATTTACATATATATGTATATATATATATATATTATTACAAAATTATACATATATATATATATATATATATATATATATATATATATATATATACATGTGTGTGTGTAAGTTTTCAGATTACGAATATAGAAAATCATTATACATAAATCATTTTAACATTTGCATATAGAAATTAAAAGTACTGGCCAATAAACCTATTTGAAATTAGATATTTGTTTGTCATTCATTTTATTCATTGGATTACACACACATATAGTGTACGTATATATATATATAATTAAGGGGAAAGGGAGTAGTCATACCCTGGGGATAGGTGTGCGTGCCTATCTATCTAAATATTTAGCCGTTATATTTTACAGGTCGCGTACAATAATAATAATAATAATAATAATAATAATAATAATAATAATAATAATAATAATAATAATAATAATAATAATAAACACGCTAATAAATACCACAATTCCTGAACAACACGACAGCCAAATAAACAATTCCATTGATCTAAAATAGCTATAAAGAGCCAGCCCCGTAATTCAATTAAATAAAACATGAGAGCATTGTTGTCAAGCCACAGTTATAAAAAAAAAAAAAGAGGGTAAGCTAGATTAATTATATAAAACACAGAACATGATGTCATGTATGGATTATGAATCAAAATAAAAGTTATTTTCCGAGGGATATTAATTAATAGCTATATGACGTTGTTTAAAGGTTTAAAGGTCGCTCATGAATGGCAGAGGAAAGGGACAGTGACATAGCCCTACCAATCAGGACAATGCCCAAGAGACTGACCATATATTATATGATCACCGCCCAAGCCCCTTCTCCACCCAAGCTATGACCAGGCAGGGCCAGACAGTGGCTGCTGATGACTCAGAAGATAGACCTATAGGCTTCCCCAAACCCCCCAACCTTAGCTCACAAGGATGGTAAGGTTGCAGACACTAATGGCACTAACAAAGCTGAGCGGGACTCGAACCCCCGACTGGCAAACACCAGGCAGAGACATTACCAATCAATAGCTTGTGTACGTGATCCGTCAAAAATGACCGCTAAATATTTGGATAGAGATGTATATATGAACGACCGCCCGTAACCAGGGTATGACTACTCCCACTCCCCCAATCCAGGGAATGGGGAGAGATGAGCGTGACCGAAAAGAAACAGAGTATATATGTATATACACACAATATATATAAACAGTTTATATATATATATATATATATATATATATATATATATATATATATATATATATATATATATATACTGTATATATCTATTTATATATATATATATATATATATATATATATATATATATATATATATATACTGTATATATATATATATATATACTGTATATATATATATATATATATATATATATATATATATATATATATATATATATATAATATATATATATAAATAGATATATATAGACACTAGCTCTTTATTTTAGGAGATATAAAATATACTAAAAACTAAATAAAAATCAAAAACATAAAATAAACAATTGAAAAAAATATAGATAATAAAATCCATCTTATTACCTAACTGTTAATGATAATTCGATTCCTGATTTACACCCCCTTCTGCTTCCTCTGAGAGGTAAAGCTCCCTTGAAAAAATTAAGAGTAGGATGAAGGAGAAGCTAGAAGGAGAAAGGGGGGAGGGGGGGGGCCTTGGGTAGGGAGTTTGAACAAGGAGGAGGGAGAGGTTGGGGAGAACCCGTTATCACCCCTCAGCACTTTCACCCTCTCCGAAAACCACCTCCTCCTCTTGCTCCCTCCTCCCTCCTCGTTGCTTTAGTTGCTAAGCTCAGGGGTGAAATGGTGTTACCAAGCTAGTCTGTATTGTTCTCTCTCTCTCTCTCTCTCTCTCTCTCTCTCTCTCTCTCTCTCTCTCTCTCTCTCTCTCTCTCTCTCTCTGAAAAAGATGATGATGAAGAAAAAGAAGAACACACATCTTTATGCGAATGTATTTACAATTACACATAAATACGAAAAATGGCAAACTGAAAATAAATATACCCTAAACAAAATCACCAACCACCGTAGAAGATATATATCATGCATATAGCTATAAATGTGATATATACATACATACCATACATACATACAAGTGTGTGTGTATATATACCATGAGCTCCAACCTCTACACATGTCAGTACGTATAAATAAAAAGAGTAATATGAGGGGAGCAGTCTGTTGCTTGGGAACACGAAAACCTATACATATATTTATAAAAATGGTATGGGAGGAGATGAATCCTGTCATGGGGGGCGGGAGGGCAGGGGGAAAAGGGAGCGGGGAGGGGTAGGGGTGGGTAAGGAGGGGGGTCCTCAGTTCAATTTTGGGGGAAGCGTTGCCATGAGATTGTTGCTGGGTCATGTTTCCACTCTACCTCCAGTTCATATTTACGATTTTCTCTCATCTTTTTTTATTTACGTCGTAACTTATTCATATTTATTCTGACCTATTTTGCTCAATTCATTCGTTTATTTTCCTATTTTCTTTTTATCTTATTAGGAAATACACATTTACAATTACCATTTATAGTTAAACAGATTCAAAGAAGGATGAAAATACGGAAATGGTCATAATGGCCGATTCTATTGCAGGGTTATTATTGATAGGAAGATACTTAGGATTTATAAGTACTGACACGCAATTACTTAAATATATCAAAAGTATAATAAAATACTTTTACTATTAATAACATAAGACTTAAATCATGTAAAAAAAAAAGTATTCACGAATCGATATACAGTATTTCTTATCTAAAAACATATTTAGATAAATTGTAAAAATTGCAATTGTAATTGCAGTAAACTAATGTTAAATAAAAATAATCATTCATGTAAATATACTATTTTCCTATATTGGTTAATTCAGTTTAATAACTCCTACTTTATCAAATTCTCTATTTATCTATCAAGTTCCATTCCGAATTCAAATCCCTCTTTATCTATTTTCATTAATCAAATTCACTTACTTATCTCTTCCTTTATATTTTTCTAGTCTGCTTCCTTCGCTAATGACCTGGTCTACTGTCTGTAGCATGATTTATTCAACATCCAAATGCACATACCCTTCCTTATTTTAATTCTACATTTGAATATGGTATTAATTTTATGCCTATTCTATATATTTATCAGGTACATAATTTCCTCGTTTTGCTTTGAGTCAACCATTTCAGTGATCACTCTCAGTCTGTTGGGCCATTCGTCTGTGTCTGTGTCTGTCTACTATTGGTCCATTTGTCAGTGCCTGCTTGTCTGTCTACAACTGGTTCATTCGTCTGTGTCTGTGTGTCTGTCTACTATTGCACTCACGTGCATCGCTTTCAATGAATCGATATCACCATAAAAAAAGATCTTGAATGCTTCTAGGTAAGGGGAGGGGGGTGGGAGAAGTAGGGGGAGAGGGGAGAGAGAGGGGAGAGAGGGGAGAGGGGGGAGAGAGAGGGGGAGGGAGAGGAGGATGGAGAAGTAGGAGGAGAGATGGGAGAAGTAAGGAAGTAAGGGATGGGATATGAGAGGTAGGGGAAGGGATAGAAAAGATAGGAGAAGGGATGGGGGGAGGAGGAGGAGAGCAGAAGGAAGATTGAGGAGGGAGGTTGGGGGAAGGGGGAGAAGAGGGGGGAAGGACACACGGCTGGAGTTGGACACAAGACCCCTTTCCAATTTTCCCTCCCTGAAGCTTAAAACAGGCTTGAAGACTCTGCTGTTGCCGACTGAAAGGATGTCCCCTCTTTATGCCCCCCCTCCCCCCTTTACTCGCCGTTCTATATCCCTCCCCTAAAAGTTCAGCCCTCAGACCGAGCAAGCTCAACGTAAAAATGGCAAGGCAACTTGAACTAGAGGAGGAGGAAGAGGAGGAGGAGAAAAGACGAGCGCCCTTGACCTCTTTATTTATTTCTAGGACGGTCTTGGAAAATTTGACGAACGTCAGTTCAAGGGAGCCTAAATGGCTGCAGATGTCTTTTGACCGGTTCACCAGACAGAGAGAGAGAGAGAGAGAGAGAGAGAGAGAGAGAGAGAGAGAGAGAGGGGGGGGGTTGGATCTTTCTCCCTTCAGTGTCTATGTTTAGTAGAGGAAGGTTCTTGCAACTTTCCAGCCCATAGAATAAAACCAATCAATAATTCTGTTATCTTCCATTCCATATTGGTGAAACAAGAAGAAACTATTTAAATTGCTAAAAAAATGAAAAAAAGGGTCTAAACCTACCTACGTGCTAGCATGGCTGCAAACACATACAGATTATACTCGTAAAATAACATTAAGCTGCCACAAGAATATTCTTTCTGCAGAAAAAGGACAAGCAACGCACGATATTACAAAGGGAACTCGCCATTTATTACATGTAAGTCCACTCCAGAAAATAGGATGTATTTGCATAGGTGTTACTAATATATATTCATATATATGTATATGAATAAATTATGAGACCAGGAAATCAAAATTACAATATTGTCAGGCCTGATGAGAGAGAAAGAGAGAGTCTGTCTTCAGACTGAAAGACTGAAGGAGAAAACAGAGAATAGGATTTGTGAGAGAGAGAGAGAGAGAGAGAGAGAGAGAGAGAGAGAGAGAGAGAGAGAGAGAGAGAGAGAGAGAGAGAGCCATTACTTGAAAGCCTCAATGTTATATGTACGAGAATCTTTATCCTCTTAGCTTACTTTTCTTTTTTAGTGAAGGAAGAGGTACTTTTCTAATCACCAAACCTGTCTACAGAAAATGTTTTCTGTAACTTTCCTGTAGGCTACAGGGAGTCTAAAAACTTGCGTTTTTCTACTGTACTCTCTCTATTTGAACATTTCCAAACAAACTTCACATTTTCTGGCTAACTATAAATTCACCCTTTCCAGTTAGTCTTTCTTCATAATAAAAGATAATCTACTTCCAGTTTCGGTCTATTAAAAAATCTACAAAATATTCTGCAGTAGAAATGCATTCGAAGACATAATTCGTAGAAGAATATTAAGGTGATAAAATTAAAATGAACTCGGGGGGGGGGGGGGGGCCTCATGCAACTATGCACAATATCTATCGTTTACCTAACGATTTATATAACTTGGCAGACAGTCAGTTCCATCCTTTTCGTGATACTAGCATGCATTTGATTTTAATAGTCAAGACTTCTCCGGCTCAATACTACACGGTATTCCAGTTAATTCTAATATTCAGGCCTTCTCCATCATGAGGCTCAATACTACACAGTATTCCAGAAGTTTTATTCCTGCTGTGATCAAATTGTGGAATGATCTTCCTAATCGGGTAGTTGAATCGACAGAACATCAAAAGTTCAAACTTGCAGCAAATGTTTTTATGTTGAACAGGCTGACAATTTTTTTTTCTTTTTTTTTTTGTAGTCCATTTATGAAATATCTGTTTTGATGTTACTGTTTTTAGAATATATGATCTTAATTGTTCATTATTTCTCAGAACGTTTATTCATTTCATTTCCTTTCCTCACTGGGCTATTTTTCCCTGTTGGAACCCTTGAACTTATAGCATCTTGCTTTTCCAACTAGGGTTGTGGTTTACCTAATAATAATAATAATAATAATAATAATAATAATAATAATGATAATAATAATAATAACAATAATAACAACAACAACAATAATAATAATAATAATAAATAACAACGTAATACGGGACGTTTGACTACATAATAACAACTTTTATTTTTCTCCAAAAATTAAAAGCCACCAAACTACTGTTGTCATATGTAAAACTATTTCTGATTGCCTAATTGTGGCTACCAAGCGGAAGTACATCCAGTATTACCTATACCTCTTGTCGAACTGATTCAAGGAGACCTGGTAGGTCTCTCGACTCAATGGATAAACCACAATCACCCACTGCTCGTCTATTGTTGCCCTAATCACAATTTAGCACGCAGGTAGTTTTCCATACTTTGTCCTTGTATACACATTTTTCGTAAAATTAACATTTCACTATTTCACGTGGGTACACTATTCTATCTTATTTATCTTCCTATTGTTTGTTAAAGTTTTTATAGTTTTTATATAGGAAATATTTATTCTAAAGTTGTTACTGTTCTTAAAATATTTTAGGTTTCCTTGTTTCCTTTCCTCGCTGGGCTACTTTCCCTGTTGGAGCCCCTGGGCTTATATCATCCTGGTTTTCCAACTAAGGTTGTAGCTTAACTAATAATAATAACAACAACAACAACAACAAAAATAATAATAATAACTAATATACTTCTGCCTCTCTATCCTCCACTAAATTTCGGAAGGTAAAGTGGCAAAGTGAATAGACATTACGAGAATAGTTAAGGCACAATACCCACGAATACACACTTACAAAGTACACATCAAACAAGATTATGTTCCTATGATCTTGCCAACAATAACCCTTGCCAGAAGTAACAGAACAGACCTAATGCAACAATAGCAGCAACATAGGGATTAGCCTTATAAGCCTGTTATAGACCATGCTGAAACAAATCCTTCCCGAAAACTTACCTATAATTGAGAGTAATAAGACACCTATTCCAAAGGTTCAACCAATTGCGACAAGTTTTTGCTATCCCATATTATGCTGCAACATATCAATTTAATTCAATGAACTATCAACTATCACAAACCATGTTCTTTATATATCAACTACCAAAAACCATGTCTTTATATCAACTACCACAAATCATGCTCTTTATCAAACGTTTTCTCATACTTATGAACAAGAAGTAAAGATCTATCCGAGAGGTTCTAGAAGATTTATATATCAGCTGAACATATGTTAAAGCCAAATAATTCAAATTCAGCAAAGTAGAATCTAGAACAGCTTTACTTGTAAAATCCTTAAGCTAACTCAATCCCCAGGCTTGTTAAATAGGAGGATATAATTATTCAGGACACAATCATACCAATTGTGCAAAGCTGGATTAATTTCTGAAATGACTTTCATGTACGGTAAGTTCATTTTTAAGCTTCAAGGGAAAATTCTTGATGAAGTCCATGTGTATCTCAGAGTCGAAATAAGACAGAGCCTTTGTTGTATTGTAAAATATGTTCTTCATACTGGTATTTTCATAAGGTTAAAGGTGTCTAATTTAAGTTCAAATTTCATCCAAGGAGATGGATTGATTTGACGTTTTCTAGCACCCTGACATCGAAGGGCAATGACGCCGTCATCCAAGGAGATACCAGTAAATCTGTGAGTAAGGCTAACACCCGACCATGGTGCTCAACCACAGCAGCAGCCTCCCTAATAAAACCTTTAAAACTTACGGGAAGAGGTGGAACTCTATCTGCTGTCCATGCAAATGCAAGGCTAGCACGTCACTAATACTAGCCAGGAGGCTATGCATCTTTCCTTGGCTTATTTTACTATTAAATACTTTGCCATGTTTTCAACCACATAAGCCACTTTATATACCTAAACAGTTGGCAAATCAGCAGAATATTACTATATCTACCACATACTATGGATTGAGCCCTCACTATTCCGAAAATACTTTATCTTCCCGGAATCTAATGACATCCTCCTACAGGCCATTTGGGCAAAACTTTCAGTGTTTCCCAAATTACCTACGCCAAACATTTCCCAATTATCCACTTTTCATGAATTTATTGTTTCCTTTTTCCCAATGTGAAGAAACCAACACAAAAAAATCCAGCTAACTTTGCGGAACATATGGTTGTTTTAGGCAAAAAGGAATGCACAGCTAAATTCCTATAATACCTGGTCTAATATGATTTTTCTGAGTAATTGTACAATTTCTTGCCAGGGTTAAGTATAACTCCCATCCATTCAGGCCTTATCATTCTACAAGTATTACTCAACTGTCTCACCGAGTAAACTTTTTCATTGGAATTTTACAAAAATCTAAGATCCGCTGTTCTCGGATTTTGAGTCTTGGCAATAAACTCAGGGACGAAGCTGAGTATTATCTCTCCCCATCCCCTTGAAAGGTAGAAGTCGTAGGAAAGACCATGGAGTTCGTCAACTCTCTTGGCTGATCCCAAAGCGACCAGAAAAACCACCTTCAGAATCAGAAGATCTGACGCCTGGTGTAATGGTTTGTAAGGGGTTTCTTTCAGAGACTGAAGGACACAAACCTTGTTCCATGGAGGTGGTCTAACTTCCCACTGAGGACAGGTAAGCTCGAAATTCCGCATGAGGAGAGATAACTCCAATGAGGAAGA
Organism: Palaemon carinicauda; assembly: GCF_036898095.1. Taxonomy (NCBI): domain Eukaryota; kingdom Metazoa; phylum Arthropoda; class Malacostraca; order Decapoda; family Palaemonidae; genus Palaemon; species Palaemon carinicauda. The sequence continues at coordinate 148,105,186 of NC_090734.1, forward strand.
AATGTTAAATCCTTTCAGCCTAAAGGCCAGGCTCAAGGTCAAGCGATAGCCTTTCACTGCCAAGATCCAGAGGAGCCTTTTCACCCGAAGGAATACAAGGAACTCTGCCATTGCTGGAATAGTGGCATCGAGTGGAAAGATAACCCTTCCACAACACCAATCAAAGAAGACAGTCCACTTAGCCTCGAAAACTGCTGCTGAAGATTGCTGGAGGAATCCAGGCATCCTTTTCGCAATGTGTTGAGGAAAGCCTCTCTGTGTGAGGAGATGCTACATAGTCTCCAGGTGTGAAGACATAGATATCCTACAACCTTATGTGCTTGTCTAGGTAGATCGTTTCATCGAAAATGTTCTCTCGGGTCTTCTTCCAGCACCTGAAGAAGGTCTGGGAACCATTCTGCATGACGCCTTACCAGAGCTATGATGGCCATTGCTAGATTAGAGGATGATCTTGCCTTGTTGAGCAACCTTCTCATCATGAAAATGAGGAAAAGGCGTAGATGTCGATGTTGTCCCACTGTTGCTGAAATGTATCTTGCCAGAGGGCCTGGGGATCCAGGACTGGTGAACAGTAGAGCGGGAGTCTGTTATTCTATGACTTCATGAACAGGTCCACTGCAGGGGAATCCCACAAAGTCAGGACTTTGTTGACTACTGGATGAATCAAACACCACTCGGAGCCCACTACCTGAGTTTCTCTGTTCAGGTTGTCAGAGAGCTCATTCCTTTTGCTTGGAATGAAACGAGTAGATAGGGACACCGAGTTTTCTTCTGCCCATCTTAGCAGCCACGCTGCTAGATGGCAATGGTGCTGCAAAAAAGTACTGCCTTGCTTGTTTACATAAACCACTACAGTGTTGCTGTCACTCATCAACAGCACAGAGTGATCCACCAGGAACCGATGAAACTCCAGCAGGGCCAAGAAGGCTGCCCTCATTTCCCAAAGATTTATAAGCTGGGATTTTTCGGACTCATCACCAGAGCCAGGAGGTGGTGTGATACAGCATATGGGAACCCCAACCTTCTTTTGATGCATCTGAAAACAGTATCAATTCCGGTGGAGAGATGAGCAGGTCAACCCCTCGGCGGAAATTCTCGAACATTATCCACCATTCTAGGTCTGTCCTCTCCTTGGGCCCCATGACGACCAGTGAATCCAGAGAGTCCTCGTGTTGAACCCACCTGTTTTTAGCTGTCACTGAAGTGATCGAATTCGTAGGCAGCCATTGCGGACAAGACGTTCCAGGGATAATAGGTGACCTAAGAGACGTAATCACTGCTTTGCCAGGAGTTTCTCTTGTTGAAGGAAGGGTCTTGCAACAACCTTCTTCCCCCTCTGGATCCTGTTGTCTGAAGGGAAGACTTTCTACAGGATAGTGTCAATGTTTATGCCTAGATATACCAGTCTCTGTGATGGAAGCAGGGATGACTCCTCAAGATATTAGCCCCAATCTTTAGGTAACGACAATCCCAAGAAGCCTGACTCAGTGTTGGAGAAGTGATGACCCCCAAGTCTGTTGGAATTTGCCAGTTGTCTAAGAATCTTAACAGACAAATACCTCTCCTATAACACAGAGAAGGACCAACTAAGTAAAAAAATTGTACCTTGACTGGTATACCAACCATGTAAGATGATTTGTAGATCATTCTTGAAAATGGAGAAGCTGGAAGATGGCAGTAAGCATCCCAATTCCAGTGAATTCATGAAGTTCTTGGGTCTGACTGCTCGTCTGACTCTGCATGTCATCTCAATCCTGAAAAAGGTCTGATGAACAAACATGTCCTGGGAGGAGAGGTCGAATACTCGAGTCCAGCCTACCGGCACCATTCTACAAGAAACTGTAGAAGCTCAATCTCTTTGATGGAAAAAGAAGTGCAATCTTTCCTTGATGATGTAGAGCCTGAGTTCGGATGTCCACATGGACGTTCGGTTTCGTGTAGATTGTAGAGAGACCCGTCATCGTAATTTCACAGGTGAATTGATCTGTGATGCTGTGCATGTCTTTGTGGACGAACTGCGGATGTTCTGACCCTGTAATTAACCTTGGTCACTTGGTGGGGCTCGCAAACGACCCTTGTTCGCATAAGCCCTTGCAGGAGAAAAACTCATTGTTCAACTTGGATCACCTGTTAATGAGCTGGAGTCCCTTGAACGTTGATCCTCAATACCCCAGCGTAAGTTTGGTAAGAGGTCCTATGTGATCCAAGCATTAGGAATTGCTACAGTTACCGAAGGAGTCCCTCTGGTTGGATGAGTCATGGTGGTTGGAAGAGTCATGGTTGAAAAAACGATGAGAATCCCGAACTTGTAAGAGAGGTATCGCAGTCCCTTAGACGTAAACCTATCTCGCGGACAAGATATGTGTTATCCCTAAAGACAAATGGCCGAAGCTTCGGACTTCACATCCCCTCAGCTGGCTAAACTAACTCAGGTTGAGGTTGAGCGTTGCTGTCAGCGAGCTGACGAACAAAACGACGGTCAATCTCAGGGTGGTTAGCCATATTTAGCCTTCCCAGAGGAGAACCCCTAGGATGGAGGAACGAAGTTGATTGCAAAAATCGCTAGGGAGATCCAACGAATTCTCTAACTAAAGGAGAAAAGTTAGAGAAAATAATCGCGAGGGATTATGTTTCTCAAGTCTCTTTCTGAATCACAGGGGGAGGCGGCAGAAGCAAGTGATCGGAGGACTTCTATTGCAGCAATCGCTGTATAGAATTATGTTCTACATTCCTGGTGACGTCCGGCGGCATATGGGCGAGAGCACATGCGTGATTAACATAGACCTTATCATCCAATTATATGAAGAAGTCGACTTGTAAGGTAATCATATAACAAAACAAGTAACCAAAAAAAGGTTAGAGACTGGGAGCAGAGGAGGCAACTGATCGCTAACGCCCCTGGAACAACACCCCATTCGTAGTAGTAATAGCATTAGTAGTGGTTTGATAACGTTCGTGAATGCCGACGATAATAAATGAGACGACACAGAAGCCTGTGCATCAACATGCACGGGCCCTTTAGTCATGTCGAAAGCTGAAACTCACCTGAAGAAGTTCTAAAGATGTATGTATTTGGAATTAGTTCCCACTGTAGTTGTGTCAAAACAACAAGTTCCGAGTGGCAAATGAGGTATTAAGCACCAAGTCTGAAAAGTGTGCAGTAACCCTGTTACTGTTGGCAAGTGCTGGGTTAGGTTCCAAGAAGTGTGTGTGGGCTAAACTCCCTCAACAGTACGTCGTGGAAAGTTCTACCAAAGTAGCGTGACTCAGAGAAACCATAGGTTGAAGTTGTGTGTGCTGTTGCCATCGAGTGCTAGCATTAATGAAATAGCACTAGTTCTTGCTCTGGACAAAGAATCTAGCTAGTGTTGTCTAGATGAGAAGACCTGCTGGGAGACTTGAAAAGCAATTGTTGAAGCAATACCGCTATGGCAAATGAAGAGTTTCGTTGAGAAGAGTAATGCACTTGCTGCACTTGCATGCAGTGAGGGTTGTAGTCGTAGTGCTCTGCGATCCTCACCAGAGAAGTTCTCCGTCGAATGAAGTTGGTAATGACCATCTCAAGAATCAAGACCTTCGAGACTCGTCGCTGGCTGTTGGCGATTCTACCCACAAGCGAGATGATTGCTGTTCATCAAAGACGGAGGGCACCTTAACCTCGGAAGGGAAAGTCACGAGCTGGGCAGCACTGACATTGAATAGTGGTTGCTATTCTAGGAGTAATCACGAGCTGGCCTGCAGTAGTATGTTGGAAACTCGGTCGCGAGCTGGTCTATGCTGACTCGTAGTTAGTCCTGGAGTGAGGAAGAGAACAAAAGTGATCATGAGTAGAGGAAGTCAGGCACTGGAAGTGGTTTCTGAACTCCAGGGACCTAAAAGCGAGCTGACAGGTGATCCCAACCTGACGGGAGATCGCGAGCTGATAGGCGATCAAAAGCCTATGGATGATCACGGTTTGATGGGTGATAGCGAGGCTGCAGAAGGATTAGGCAAGGCAAATCAGCTGGGTGAGACAAGACAGGTAGGTGAACTGGAAGGGCAAGTACTGTAAAGGCGGACGGACACTGGAAGCGTCAAACTCGCTGGGGTCAATCAACAATTCCTTCATGCCGCGATGAGCGACAATCTGAGGGGTTAAAGAAAGGCATGGATGAGTTCATAATACTCACTCAATCCCGCATGTTGAACACTACTCCGAGAAGGACCATACCAGTGTACGGGAAAAGGTGTCCTCCACGAGTAGCAGGAACAAGCTTCGGACTTTGCCCTTCCTCCGGCGGCTGAACAAGCTTCGGACTTTGCCCTTCCTCCGACGGCTGAACAAGCTCAGAACGAGGGAGAACGGCATTGTCAGCACGATAATTATGAACTGCCACAGGTGATGAAGGCCGTTATGGGGCAGGAGCAGCAACTTCCACAAAAACAGGCACAGGCTACGGACTTTGCACTCCTCCGCTGGCTGCCAATACAGAACGAAAGAGTGCGTCATCTTCACCACTGGAGAAAACCTAACCCGCGAATAAGAAAGGTGACCCCGAAGAGGTGCAGGAACATTCTTCCAACTTTGCACTACTTATGCCGGCTGCAGTAGCCAAACGATGGAGTACGACGTCATTAGTGCTGAAGATAACCACTCAGTAGAAAATCTAAACCGCGAACGGGGAAAGGTGCCCCAGAGAAGGGCAGGAACAGGCTTCAGACTTTGCACTCCCTCCACCGACTGTCATCGCAGAACACTGGAGTGTGTCGTTGTCAGTGCAGAAGAGCAAGACGGAAGTCGAGCTCTTGGTCTGTCACAAGGGGCCCTCCCGTCGTTGGACTTGCAGGGGGAGAGCAACATCTACTTCAAGTAGGTGAAGGTGCATCCACACGAAGAACGACTCCCCTGTGGAGAAGAACCGGGCCGCTGCACTAGGGGAAGCGGGGGAGACTAAGGGAAGAGATCGTAAGAAAAGGCTTCTCCGCCCTTGAGGAAAAACTCCAGCGCTACGCTGTCTCGGATACAGCAACACTCACAGCTGTGAAAAATAAAACAAACCTAAAAGAACCAATTAGTCAAAGGCCAGTCAAAAAAGGTTGGGTGGTGGAGAGAGACGAACGTCCACTCTCCACAGAGCCAATAGCAAAGGTGACGAGACAACATAGGTGTGTGAGTGGGGTAGCCAGTATTACCGCCCCCTAACTACCGGTGGGGTAGTTATACCTTACTAAGTCTTATGGCTAGTCTTCCAGCTTCTTCGAAAGTATATTCTCTAATGAAGATCAAAAGGGTATTTAGAATTAGAACAAACTTAGTTCAAGTCCTTGTAAATTTTCTGTTTTCCCTTACCCTAAAACCTTGGTTTCATGTGGTTGTGCATTTAGCTAGTTTTAGAGAACTCCCTCTATCTTTAAAAATACAGTAATGTAATGTACTGCACTTATTTGCAAAATATATGGCCAGAATACAATAACTATGTTTTAAGCTCCAAAATACAATTCATTTATACCTAAGAATACTCTCCAATGTGAGAACCCTTGCCTGTGCAGATCTCTCAATAACGAATGCTTTCGCCAGAAGCATGAACGTAAATTATATTTCTAATCTAAGAACATCCATAACTGGTAACTGAGACCGATTTCATGGGGGTGACATAATGCAAAAGTGCAATTTGTAATACTGAAAACCAAGGAACCAATGAGGTTACAATATTGTTCACAAACAGTAGTGTACTCACATAAAACATAAAAAAAAAAATTGGTGTCAGGCATTCTTACCCACACAACACAATCGACCATTCTTACCCACAATAAATACTATGGTAACGAAATTTCCAATGATTTTTAATAAGGTTTTAATGTTAAACAAGTCAAGAAGCCTTGGTATCAAAGTAAAATAAAGTCCCTATCCCACCTTGTTAAACTAAATTACAGTTGTTCCCAATTTCTATACAGTACATATATTTTCCAGATTTGAAGATGAAAGACATTGAAAATATGTTGCTGAAGTCTGGACTTCATGCAAAAACTAACCATCAAGATTATGTCAATTTAATACTGAAAAAGTGAAGTTACATAAAACCTGCACCAAAGATAATCAGTAATTATTAACATTGAGACCGCCTGGATATACGATGAAACATGTACAACACTCTTAACCCCCTGACACAGTTTCTTTCATAACCACTTTCTAATGAAAGATGTAACTTTTGTCACAAAAAAAGTTTCTTCTTAAAAACATAATTTTCAATCTCTCATTTTCTCTCATTAGAACCATGCCAGCATTGCAATCATCGTTTAAAAGACTCATCAGCGATTTCATTATCATATGACTTTTTGGGGGATAAACACTTACTTTAATTTGGCACTGACACTACCTTCTTCATTTTTATGTTTTTTCATTATTTCACTAAGATAGTTCTTTGCCTTGGTTGCTTTAAGCATGAATAAACTACTGATAATCGCTGTGTAATTCATAAATTTTGTTAAGTTCTCAAACTGTGCAACTGTATGTTACAGGAAAAACATCACATCTGGAGATGCCACAAGAAATTCTGCGTTTTGTAGATCAGGAAATGACACCATTGTTTCTACTGCTATTGATAACAAAGGTATATTTCTTTAAACACATACTTTGGGCCATGGAAAACAGTACCTTTCATTACTCCCCTCTTCTACCCAAACTGAAGTGATCGGACTTTAGTGGACAACCTCAAATTCACACCTCTAAAACGATAAGGTAAGACATTTAGGGTACGGTTAGGGCACAGCATTGTAGGGAGGTCACTACACAATGAAGACCTCCTACCCTCAAGAGTCTAGGACAAGGGACCCTTGGTTTGGTTAGGTTAGGTAGAGAACCTTTAGGGTAAGGCATACTCTTATACAGTATTTGTTTCTCCAGGGAAATATGGTCTCCCCAGGTCCTAATGTCAAGAGAAAATTGGATATCAGAAGATTATGATAATGGAATTATGTCTGTTCGTACCAAAAGCCTCTTGTAAGAAGGGGATTTCTATGCTCGATTGCTATAAACATGAATAAACTACTGATCAAATAAAGTTTTACATTTTATAAATTAAGAAACGACAATTTTTTCTATTGATACTGAAAACAAAAGCATTATTCTTTAAAGACAAACTTAAGAACATGGGAGATAGCCCCTTTCATTACTCACTTCAACTACATTTGAAACGATAGGACTGTAGTGGATAACCTCAAATTCACGGATTTAAACAATAAGATAAGACACTTAGAGTAAGGTTAGGACTCTGTACTGCAGGTAGGTCACAACATGAAGCCCTCCCCTTTAGAGTTAATGACAAGATGCCCTTAGTTAGGTTAGGTGGGGGAACCTTAAGTTTAGGAATTTTCTTCTCCAGGGAAATATTGCTACCCGGGGTCCTAATACTAAGAGGAAATGGGATATCTAAATATCATTACCTAAGGGAATAACTGTTTGTTTGTAACAAGAGCTATTTGTGAGAAGGTGGTTTGGCAAGAAAAGTAAAGACAATATGAATACCTGCAGCAAATGTTAATAATTACCAAACAGTCTTTCAATTAACCCTAGGTAAAGTAAGTCATCAGCAAAAAAAAGCAATGGGTTTAGGTTGTTTTGCTGAAGACAAACAAAAGCCTACAAAATACCAATTGACTGGGATTCCGGGTATTGTGATGAGTCACAATAGCCTATATGTGGTACCTTGGTTAGGTTAGGCAGGGATTTTATGGATGGTCTACAGACCATGAATGCAATATACCAACAAAAGAAGGCATGTTGCGCTCACAACGAAAACAGAATATGATTGATTGATTGATTGATTTGAAGTTGTCTGGCATCCTAACATACAACAGAATAGGAATGAATATGGAAACCGTGACTAGGCCTAGTAAGCTACACAAAAGACACTGAGTATAATTACAACCAAACCATGACTAGGCATAGTAAGCTACTGTATATAAAAGACACGGAGTTCAAGTACAACAGTCATTTTGGGATGTTTATAGGTATCAGATTGACCAATTTATGGTAATGATTGTCTACAGTTATTCAAACTTAGAAAAACTTTTAAAAGTAAACCTAGCTTAACCTATTCTACAGACACTCTTCCTACCCGCCTGTAAGAGACGTTTAAAGGTAAAATTATATTTACGAACGGGGAAACATTTTGAACAGAAAATATATGTTTTCTTCTAGTAAATAACATGATTTATCCAGATTTGACCTTCATTTCAACCGCAAATAAAAACAACGACCAGTTCGACTACTTTGTTCCCCACTGCACACTCACTAAAACGGATGCTTAAAAAGAAGTTAAATTTGGTGAAATTACATTATTTACTACAGGAAAACCTATATTTTCTGTTCAAAACGATTTACTCTACATCAAGCTTCATACGTACTGGCAAGCAGTAATGTTGAGCTGTGCACGCTAGCAGCAATGTTTTACCCTAAATCTAATGGTTTTTGTTTTGCCTTTATACAACCAAGAAAACAATTTACAGAGAAGAAAAGTTTTTTTTTTTACCGTTATATACTGTTCTCCAACTATGTTTTCCTCACCCAAAAACCCTGGGTTCCCACTGGGGTTCCCCACTCTTACCCACAATGAATACTTCTGTAACTAGATTTCCAATGCTTTTGAGTAGGATCTTAATGTTAAACAAGTCAAGAAGTCTAAGTATAAAAGTAAAATAAAGTCCATATCCCACCCTGTTTCATCTAAACTACAGTCATTCCCAGTTTCTATACAGTACATAATATATTTTCCGGTTTTGAAGATTAAGACATTGTAAATATGCTGCTGAAGCCTGGACTCCATGCAAGAACTAATCTTCAAGATTATGCCAATCTAACACTATAAAAGTGAAGTCACATAAAACCTGCACCAATGATATTCAGTAAATATTAACACTAACACCATCTGGATAGACGATGAAACATGTACAACGCTCTTAACCTCCTGACACTGTTTCTTTCATAATCACTTCCTTATGAAATATATAACTTTTGTCACAAAGTTTCCTTTAAAAAAAAAAAAAATTTAATTTCCCATTTTATCTCATTAAAACACTGCCGGCATTGCAATTATCGTCTAAAAGACTCATCAGTGACTTCTTCATTTTCATGTGACTTTTCGGGGGGCCAATCGCTTACTTTCATTGTGGCACAGACACAACATTCTACATTTTTATCTAGTTCTTTCATATCATTATTTTAGCAAGATATTTCAGTGCCTTGATTGCTTTGAATATGAATAAACTACTGATGATTGATCTGCAAGTCATAAATTTTGTTAAGTTCTCAAACTGCGTCACTGTATATTATGTGAAAAACATCACATCTGGAGGTGCCACAAGAAATTCTGCTTTTTGTAGATCAGGAAATGACACTAATGTTTCTACTGCTACTGATAACAAAGGTATTTTTCTTTAAACACATAGCCTATTTTGGGTCATGGAAAACAGTACCTTTTATTACTCTTTCTTGTAAAACTGATGCGATCACCCTGTAGTGGATAACCTCAAAGTCACACCTCTAAAATAATAAGGTAAGACATTTAGGGTAAGGTTAGGACACAGCATCGTAGGGAGGTCACAGCACGATGAAGCGCCCTCCCCTCAAGAGTTTAGGAAAAGGAACCCTTGGTTAGGTTAGGTGGGGAACTTTAGGACCTGGGGTAAATATGGTTTCCCCAGGTCCTAATGCTAAGAGAAAATGGGATATTAAATGATTATTATAATGGAATATATGTCTGTTCGTAACAAAAGCTACTTATTAGAAGGTGATTTCTGTCACTCGATTGCTTTGAATTTTTAAATTTCTAAAGGGGCTTGAACAGTGTCACTGTATGTTATAGTAAAACATCACATAAAATTTTGCATTTTAAATCAAGAAATGATACCATTGTTTCTATTGCTATTGACAACAAAGGCATTATTCTTTCAAGAAAATTGCTGACCATGGAAAAGTCCTTTACATTAATCACTTCTTCAAAAACGTCCGAAACGATCTGAGTGTAGTGGATGAACTCAATTTCATAAATCCAAACAATAAGAGTAAGACACTTAGGGTAAGGGTAGGAGTCTGTATTGTAGGTATGTCACAACAGGATGAAGGCCCCCCCTCCCCCCCCCCCCTTTCAGAGGTAATGGAAATGCACCCTTAGTTAGGTTAAGTGGGGAACCTTAGGTTAGATATTTTCTTCTCTAGGGAAATATGGTTTCCCCCGGGTCCTAATACTAAGAGAAAATGGGATGTTAAAAGTTTATTATAAGAGAATAACTGTTTGCTTTCAACAGAAGCTATTTTGGCAAAAGTGTCAAAAGCATATGAATACCTGTAGCATCATACATGAGGGCAATGTTAGTGTTAATATTTACTAGAAAATCTTTCAACTAGGCCTAAGAAAAGTAAGCCAGCAACAAAAAAGCAATGGGCTTAGGTTAATTTGCATAAGACACAAAGGCCTACGAAATACCGATTGACTGGGATTCAGGGTATGTGATCTAGTCGCAATGGCCTATATATGGTAGCTTTGTTAGGTTAGGCAGGGATTTTATGGATGGTCTAAGGACCATGAATGTATTTTAAAAACAAAAGGTATAATGTTCTCAAAACGAAAACAGAAACGGTGACTAGGCCTAGAAAGCTATATAAAAGCCACTGAGTATAAGGACTAGGCCTGGTAAGCTATAAAAAAGCCACTGAGTATGAGTACAACATTAACCAGGACTAGGCCTAGTAAGCTATATAAAAGCCACTGAGTATAAGTACAACATTAACCAGGACTAGGCCTAGTAAGTTATATAAAAGACACTAGGTATATGAACAACAGTCATTTTGAGATGTTTATAGGTATCAGATTGACCAATTTATGTTAATGATTGTCTGCAATGGTTCAAGCTTAAAAAATTTTCGAACAGAAAATGTTTTCTTCTAGTAAATAATGGGATTTAACCAAATTTGACCTAATTTCATCCCTAAACAAACAGATTTATGTTAATGATTGTCTGCAGTTGTTCAAACTTGGAAATACTTTCGAAGTAAACCTAGCCTAACCTCTTATCCTGAGACTCTTCCGGCGTTTGGACACCCGTAATTAAAAAAAAAAAAATCCTTAAATTATCACTCGATACTACTGCATCTCTATCACTTAAAAATGTGCAAAAGAAAACTTTTAATAGGAACACTCACTTTGATTTCCTTTTCCAGCGCCTTCATCTGTTGATTTGAACTCTTCCAATCTTGAACTTAGGCTTATGTTATCGTTAACACAATATAATACAGTCGATCACTGAATTCTTGAATTTCTTGTATATTTAATGGTTCAACGGATTGCCATTTAACAAAATCAAATTTTCTATCACACTTCACACAAGAAACGAAACGTCTCGAGTAACAGGACAAGGATTAAGTAGGCTACGAGTCGTAGCCTACTTAATCCTTGTCCTACGACGCTACGTAGCCTCGTCTTCTTCTATTTTTAGTATGAGATCTGGCTCAATCTTTGAAGTCTCAATATACTCCCCTGTAAATGTGATACAAAATTAAACATTAAAACTAATCGTTCACAAAATTGAAATGTTATTCTGTTAGTAAATGTTAAATCCTTCATAGAATTCAATGAAGGATATTTTCACTCCACCACATGAGCTTTAAATACATTTCAGTCCCCCTTCAAAATGATATTGTTTATAGAGAAAATATCTCACAACCTTTTTAAAGATTCTTTATTAATTTATATTCAAGACAACCTTCTCTGATTTCTCTAACAAGTTACAAAAAAACATTGCATTAAATGTAGTCTCTTTACAAAAGAACATTTAAGTGGGTTTGGAGAATAAATTTAATACGTAGCCTAGTCGACTACTAGGCACAAGTAATCGAATCAAAGCTCTAGTATGGGCAAATAAAAATTAAGTCATAGCTTGAATAAAACACTGCAAATAACACTAATTATATTTCTATTACATTAGACAAAAGTATTCGACGGCTGCAAATATCATTTATTATAATTATATATTTATATAAAAGCGCCTAACTTTTATCAAGCAATTTTGCCTTGTTAAATGCACAAACACTACATAGTGAAAATGAGCGTTGCAGACGAAAATTAAAATTTCATATCTCTAATCTAGTGTTAATAAAACATGCTACATTACGGGATAGAAATTACATATCAAGTATTTCAGTATTATTTATGATAAACCCTAAGGGACAAGAATAAGAGAGCAAGTGTAGGCTAACAAAGAGCTCTGTTTAATGCATTCGGCTCGGGGGTTTTCAATAATATAGTCATTTGAAAAAAAAAAAGTTATACGAGATATATGCTGCACAAAAGTCCTCTCTCTCTCTCTCTCTCTCTCTCTCTCTCTCTCTCTCTCTCTCTCTCTCTCTCTCTCTCTCTCTCTCTCAATTCAAATTTAATACTCTTCTGACATTTACCACATCCCGGCATAAGGGTAGGTAGAAAAATATCAGCGGTTACTGACGCATTCGTAATTAGTTGGTGAATCGTGGATGAAATACTGTAGCCTACAGAGGAGTCCCACTACACTAGCCACTTCATAAACTTATAGGAAAGTCTCACCATCAGTGGATACATCATCCCCACACAATGAATTATGCATTCTTAATCTTGCCGTACCGACTTCGATTCTAATAATTATAATAATGCCCGTTGTTTCCCATACATGTATTAATCCATCGGTATCTGACCCCACACTGGCCATTGTCCCCTTTATCACAACTCTTCCTAGTTATGAATTATATCAGTATGCACAAACACACACACACACACACACGCATACACAAAACACACACACACAAATATATTCATATATATATATATATATATATATATATATATATATATATATATATATATATATATATATATATATATATATACATTGTATATCTATATTCATATACGTATATAGGCCTACATAATATACATACGTATATATATACATATATACAGTATATATATATATATATATATATATATATATATATATATATATATATATATATATATATACGTATATATATATATATATATATATATATATATATATATATATATATATATATATATACATAGATATGTGTGTATACAGTATATATATATATATATATATATATATATATATATATATATATATATATATATATATATGCGTGTGTGTGTGTATACAGTATATATATAAATATATATATATATATATATATATATATATATATATATATATATATATATATATATATATATATGAATTATATCAGTATGCACAAACACACACACACACACACACGCATACACAAAACACACACACACAAATATATTCATATATATATATATATATATATATATATATATATATATATATATATATATATATATATATATATACATTGTATATCTATATTCATATACGTATATAGGCCTACATAATATACATACGTATATATATACATATATACAGTATATATATATATATATATATATATATATATATATATATATATATATATATATATATATATACGTATATATATATATATATATATATATATATATATATATATATATATATATACATAGATATGTGTGTATACAGTATATATATATATATATATATATATATATATATATATATATATATATATATGCGTGTGTGTGTGTATACAGTATATATATAAATATATATATATATATATATATATATATATATATATATATATATATATATATATATATATACATATATATATGCATACGGTATGTATATGCATATATATATATATATATATATATATATATATATATATATATATATATATATATATATATATATATATATATATATATATATATATATTCAGCATGAGATGCAGAGCTTTTGTTAAATAAAATAAGATAAAGAGAAATAAAATGCCACTTTCTCTAGATAGAAAACTATTTATTCAGATGGTCCTGCCATTACTTATGCACCAGAGTCTTGGAGCATTTCTAAAGCCTTAGATCATCAGATCATTACCACTCGGAGTGCCATGGAAACAATGATAATGGGAATAACGCTAAGAAACAGAAAAAATAACAACAGGGATACGAGAAAAAACTAACATAGATGATAATCTAACAACATATAAGAAAAAGAAATAGACATGGGCAAGAGATGTAATGAAAATGATAGATAATAAATGAGCATGAAGAATATCAGAATGAGTCCATAGGGCAGGGGTGCACAACCTTTTGAGCTACTCGGGCCACATCATCAAACATATATCTAGTCGAGGGCCACTAGACTAGATTTTACATGAAATGATAAATAGTTTGTAGAATGTTTAAAAATAAAAAAACACAGTTGCTCACCTGTTTTGTTTTAATGAGATATTTGACACTGAGATTCATGTACAAGTTTTTTTTGTTAGGATGGAAATTTGTGGTTTCCAGTTTTAAAACAGAGTGCAGATTTTGATCACTTAGCCTGCTACGAATATTTGACTTGATCTGGTTGAGCAGACTAAATGTGTGTTCACATATGTAGGTAGAGCCAGATAAGCTTGCATAAATAGCAGCTTTGTTTCTCAAATAAGGAAACTGATCTTTGGCCAAGCAATTATAAAAGTTGAGCAAGTCCCCTTCATTATACTTGGTACGAAGGCTGTCATTATTCTGAAGATCAATCAGCTCGAGTTGTGCTTCGAATTCTACTTCATCAGGAGATACAGAAAAGGTGTTGCTGAACAACTTCAAATCATTGACTTCTTTCTTTAGGTCCTCAAATCGGCTCTCAAAGGCCTCCAAAAGTTTTCCTAATTTTGCTGCATAATATTCCTGTCTATTGCATACTTTGTGTTTCTCACACATAAGTTTGTAATTTGGGAAGGGTCCTAACTCTCCTTTAACTATCTGTAACTGAAACAATTTTAGTTTTTGTTCGAAAGCTGTCACATAATTGGCTAGCTGAGAAATAAGTTGGTTATTCCCCTGAAGTTTATGATTCAAGTTATTTAAATGACTTGTGAGATCTACAAGAAATGACAAATCACAAAGCCAGTCAGCATTTGTAAGGTCTGGTACCATCTTATTCTTTTCATTAAGAAATATCTCAATTTCATCCAGAAGACTGATAAATCTTTTCAGCGTATTTCCCCTGCTTAACCACCTTACTTGAGTGAAAAACACTAAATCGCCATATTCTGCTTCAATTTCATCAAGAAATTGCTTGAATTGCCGGTGATTCAAAGCTGAGCGTGACTTGATAAAATTGACTGTAGAAACTACAACTTTCATTACATGATCAAAGTCCAGTTCTTTTCCACACAAATTTTGTTGATGTATTATGCAATGAAATTGTTTCAGTTCATATTTTCGCTCTCCAAGGTGTTTAATCAATAGCTACACCAATCCATTCTGCTTGCCTATCATTGCAGGAGCCCCATCAGTTGATATTCCTACTAACTTGTCCAAATCTAACTCAATTACTGAAATTTGTTCTAAAAGTCCATTAAGTAAATCACTACCAGTTTTCTGCCCCTTCAATGAACTGAGCCCTACGAGTTCCTCATGAATAGAAAAGTCCTCTGTCACACCACGTGCAAATACAAGTAGCTGAGCCGTAGATGTAACATCAGTAGATTCATCAGTGGCTAGGGAGAAATACAAAAATTGTTTACTTTTCTCCTTCAACTGGTCTACTATATCACCCGACAAATCAGCAATACAACGTTGCACTGTCATACGATTCAAACTGATATTCTCAAACTTTTTCAAAACATCTGGAGAAAGTTTTTGAGCAGCAAGTAGAATACACTTTTTAATGAAATCCCCCTCTGAAAATGCCTTGGAATGTTTAGCAATCAGGTTTGCAATTTCATAACTCACTTCTGTTACGTCCTGTGCCTCTTTATTTTTCTGAATAAACATATTTTTTTGCACATGAAAACCTTGCATTAGTGATTTAATTTTCTTCTTTCTTAGTTCACCAACAAATTTTTCATAAGGCTTGTGCTTTGTCAGATAATGCCTCTGCAAATTGTATTCCTTACAAACGGCCACACTATTCTGGCATATCGAACAAATGATTTTTTTTTTCACTGTTTTCCACAAAGAAATATTTATCTGTCCATATTTCTTGAAATTTTCTATGTTCATCTTCAAGCTTTCTTTTCCGACTTGAGTTTTTGTCCACAGAAGTACCAGAAGCCATAGTAGCTAAGCAAAATTAATCTGAAAACACTACAATGATAAATGCCTGGCCTTGTAGCAATATCTCCTATTTTAGACTGCAAAGTGCAAAGAAACTATCGGAGCTCAGACAAATTGGCTAACTTGGAAGCTTGCCAATTAATCATTTTACAAACTTTTTAAACTGGAATTTAGATGTATTAGGAAACCATAATTATGAATGTAAAATACAATAAAAAAAGAAAAACAAGAAAAACAAAAACTGGTTTCGCATCTGTTTAAAAAGAGAATAGTATTCAATATTATGATAAATATTAATTTAGATATAACTTCAGGTGGTTACCTTCCCTTCACAACAACGAGGTTACTCCCGTCTTGACAACGTTCACAAACAGCCACACGCGTTCACCTCTTGTCTCGACTGCTTTTGTGTTCGAGGATGGTGATGAAATTATGAATTTAGTGAATGAACTGATAATAGATAACGAGATAATTCAACAATAACAAGAAAACACAAAAAATAATACATACATATATATATATATATATATATATATATATATATATATATATATATATATATATATCTATATATATGTATGTCTATGTATGTACATATATATATAAATATATATATATATATATATATATATATATATATATATATATATATATATATATATATATGCACAGACACATATACATACATACATGCATATGTATGTGTGTGTGTGTGTTATATAGTACATTTTTACTATTTGTAATTATATCATAAGACGGAGTAATATGTTTATATTTATTATTTTCTTTTACTGTACAGAGAGTGATATATTGTGTTTTCTATGATAACTTCGAGGGCCGCCATGTGCTTCACTGGGGGCCGCATTCGGCCCGCGGGCCGCCGGTTGTGCACCATTGCCATAGGGATTGAAAACGGTACAGGAGATAGAAGAGAAATCGATGGATTGACGAGCTAAGAAAATTTACGGGTATACAGTAGATCGGCATAGAAAGATCATAAAGTTCATAAACAGATGCGAGTGCAAGGTCATGTCTGAGGCCTTTGTCATGCAGTGGACTAGCAACAGCTGATTATATATATATATATATATATATATATATATATATATATATATATATATATATATATATATATATATATATACGTATATATATATATATATATATATATATATATATATATATATATATATATATATATATATATATATATATACACATATATATATACATATATATATATATATATATATATATATATATATATATACACATATATATATACATATATATATATATATATATATATATATATATATATATATGTATATATATATATATATATATATATATATATATATATATATATATATATATATATATATATATATATATATATATATATTTACTTATTTTGACCTACAGGATTCGAACTTATTCATTTAAACTGAAAAAAAGAGTTGGACAGGGACCTGAAAAATTAATAATCAATTGATGAGTTATAAGTTTATTTTCACCCTGATTTACATATTTGTAAATAATTTAAGTATTTGTTATTTGAAACGATATAAGATTTGTTTATATTTTGCACTGTTTATCATAAAACAACCCAAGTAAATAAAAGTAGTAGCAGCAACAACTACAAAAACAACAGTGAAAACAACTACAATTATAACATTAATAAAAAGAATTTAAAAAGTACATATAATTATGGCCATCTCAGGGGGGAGTGAACTACATCCTCATTTTTTAACCAAAAAAATTATATATTTTTTTGTTATTAATTCACAGTAACTCGTTTACCTCGCAAATGGGATTATTAAGCCCCAAGCCAAAAAAGGAAAAAAAAAAAAGTGAAAACAGAAAAAAATGGGATTAAATTTTGCATCATCCACAACATGAGGTTCCTAATAAGTGTATTACACCAAACATAATTGAGAGTAATGGCTATCCCGACTTGAATTTCGCCAAAATAATCTAACACGCAGTATTTGGACCCCTTACTCCACCACCACGACCCCCACTGGCCCCCGAGTTTGGAGCTTGTCCCCCCAACGTAGCCCTACCACCTAAAAAATTTAGGGATGTCTCTTTAAAACACACAAAGAACATGAATAATTTAAAGAGTCAATTTCCAGATTGAATACTGTCTTATTATTATTATCACCATCATCATCATCATCATTATTATTATTATTATTATTATTATTATTATCATTATTATTATTATCTTTTAAACTACGACTATCCCTAGTTGAAGAAGAAGGATGGTATAAGCCCAAGGGCTCCAACAGTGAAAAATCGCCCAGTGAAAAAAGGAAATAAGGAAATAAATAAACTAAATGAGAAGTAATGATCAAAATTATTATTATTATTATTATTATTATTATTATTATTATTATTAGTTAAGCTAAAACCCTAGTTGGAAAAGCAGGATGCTATAAGCCCAAAGGCTCCAAAGGGAAAAATAGCTCAGTGAGGAAAGGAAATAAACACGCTATATGACAAGTAATGAAATAAAAATTATTATTACGCGTTATTATCATTATCATCCTTATTATTAGATATAAATGAACAATTATTTCAATCGAGACATAGAGTTCCACAAAAAGTTCCACAAAAGTTCTACAATCCACAAAAATCGATATACTCCTGCGGGTTCAATGTATTACTTTTATATTGATGGCTGCTTTTCCGGTCCCATACAGCAGGAGAGCCCCACTCTCTACAGGACCTCCACTGTCGTTTTACCTTGTTCGTTCACAGTATTTAACGTTTCATATCGCGTATTGTTCATTTAATGTTAAATCGTCACTGTCAAGGAACTCATGAAATAAGAAAGTCTTCAGTTTCCTCTTAAAAGCCTTAATGTCTTCAATCATTCGAATGTTTCGTGGGAGCTTTTTCTATAGTACAGGTGTACCGGTTTCAAATTAACCCCCTCCAAATCTTACCCCCCGGTAGTTTGAAACCGGATTCAGACTACCCCCCTGGTTTCAAACTATCCCCTCGTTTTTGCGCAGGATCTCATTATTTATAAATATTAATAAA
Organism: Palaemon carinicauda; assembly: GCF_036898095.1. Taxonomy (NCBI): domain Eukaryota; kingdom Metazoa; phylum Arthropoda; class Malacostraca; order Decapoda; family Palaemonidae; genus Palaemon; species Palaemon carinicauda. Next base: position 148,124,439 of record NC_090734.1, read on the forward strand.
TTGCTAATGCTCAGGGTCAACACAATCATTAGGGGGTAACTTGAAACCGGTTTCAAACTAACCCCCCCCCCCCCGGTAATCTGAAACCGGTTTCAAGTTACCGGGGAGGGGATAGTTTGAAACTGGGGTTAAATTGAAACCTTTACACCGGGGCCGCATATTTAAAGGCTCTGGAGCAGGATTATCATTCTTGTTATAAATCAACTGCACCTCGAGATGGAAATGTGGAATGTTACAAGTTCTATGGAATCCCACAATGAAAGTAGCCTGACACGTAAGAAGAAATAGAAAAGATAAATAATACATAAAAAAACTAAATAAATGGATGTTCCGATGAACAAAAAGTAAATAAGATAAATAAAACACGACCCTTAATCGATACGCATTTCTTACAATTTATTAAAACGAAAAAAAAGATAGTATTGAATTTACTTTCCCTACGGCTCTACGTCGTGCCATAGGTATAAAAATTCTACTTTCACTGATAGTTCACTATCAATCCGTAAGTGTGTTTAATCAAACTCCCAATTAGCTAGTAAGACTACCCATTCTA